>NW_007726309.1:643615-655206 GCF_000696425.1 Galeopterus variegatus | reverse complement strand
GACCTTGACCCAGAGAGGTCTGATTATAGTCTCCATCACAACTGGCGGGCATGTGGGAGAAACTTTAGCTGGTTGGTTTTCCTTAATGGTTGTTTTAGCTACTGAATCGGGTATTTTAACAGTTTTTCTTACAATTAGCTTCTTATATTTTTTGGTACGGTACCAATAAAAGTACTTAAAGTATACTTACAAGTTGTGTTATTTAGTTTTTGTGCAGTTTTTTTGTTTGTTTGTTTAAGAAAAAACAAAACAAAACAAAATGGAGCCAGAAGACTAAATCCTCTTGAGAGAAATTGATATTATAGTTGTTACCACATAGTAGATATAAATAAATCTGCGTATGTGTCTAGACTCACACATATGTGTTGCTACAGATATGTTTTATATATACAAATATGTTATGTATGTGCAAATTAATACATGTACATGCAGACCTCCTTGTATTACTTAGAATCATTAACTACCAATGACTAAATTGACTCCTGACATTATTCCTCCTGAGCATCGAGTTGCCCACATAAGAAACATCTTGATTACAAAGCAAGACTGCAGTTCAAAGTTGTGCCCTTGTGACACTCCGTTTGGAGCTCGCCCTTGGAAGCACTGTTCATCTCTTTTGCCCACTGTGTATCTTCACACTATGGTCTATCTTTCCTCGTAAGCTGACACATGGACCTCTCATCAAAGCTCACAGCCAGCTGGAGCTGCCTGCCTCTCTCTTGGAAAGGCCATCACGGTCCCCAAAATGAATGTTACATATGCCACAGAGCCCATGTTTTATATCTGACCACCCCAAACACAGTGTGAAGAAATCTGTCTAGACATTTCATTGGATGTGGTGACGGAGAGAGGAAATGTTAAATTCACTAAATAGTTTTATTTATCCCTACCTTTATTCTGCAAAATACCAAAGTTGGTATAAGCAATATGTAGATCTAGATGGCTAATATATTATCTGTGTTCCAGAGGGCTCTGTATTTCATTCTGCTTGAAATTGAACGTGATCAGGTCATTATGTGAATAACAAAATGTGATGTGTAATTTCTTTGAAGAATAACCGATAAATTATCTGTGATTATTTTGGTATTGATTTAATTAATAGAATAAACACATACCTTACTGTGAAATCTGCATGTTAAAAATCTGCCTTAAAATATAAGCCAGGATCCAGGAAAGGTTAGATCTGGATGGAGTAGCGGGCAGGAGCACATCTGGCCTCAGCCTTGCTCCCCAACCTGGAAGAGACTGCGAGCAGCTACCTGCCTCAGGGCCACGTTCTTCCCCAAACAGCAAGCTCACTGCCGATCATTCTTACTAACTCAATGCAATTCTCTTTGAAACCCAAACTGATATGACAGTGACATGGCACCAGGTAATGAGTAAGTTCAATTATATTCTCCAGTTGCATTTCACATCATCTTAAAGAGGCCAGACCCCTTTCTTTTCATTAGAACACATATTTCTAAGTATACTTGAGGCACTTCTAGGCAGATATATTATGAGGGTTTTTTTCTTATTTTCCATGCATGGGGGATGAATGGCTAATTTGAGTGGTTGGCCTTCATCTCTTTCTCAAAGTCATCAGCTGAGTCAGCATTTGGCTTGTCTTAACGCCACAGCTTCATTCATTCCCTTTGAATCCACTGATTCAGAGCAGTGTTGCAACATAAGCAATATGATCGTTACACTAACCCCCACTGTTTTTTAGATGGTCTATCTGAAGATCAGAGAGGGAAAGTAAATGAGATGAGCAAGTTCATGGCTCACCTTGGACCAAATCCACGTGATATGAGGGTAGGGTGATCTTTCACTCTACCACACTGCTCCACCCTAACTCAGTAGGATTCCCATTTCATGAAGGTGCAAGAGGGTATTGTCAAATGTATCTGCCTATCTATTCTGGTCTTTGGCCATGTTTCATATTGCCAGGATGACTAGCCACTCTTTCTCCCCCTAAAACTTTATCCATGATGAGCTCCTCTAACTACCCATTGTGAACGCTGCTCAGATATCCCACCGACATCCCATTTTCATCACAGTGTTCATGTCTGAAAGGGATGCCAAACCCAGGTCTCATCTTAGAGTAGAGTTTGCACTTTGTGCCAGTGCATTTTACCAGGAAAGAGATCAACCTAGGTAAGGCTCAGATAAGAGGGCTTAAAATTATTACAAAATGAAAAATAGGTCTTACTGAGCATTGTCCTCAAATATCTGAAGAAATTTTGCAGTATGCATGAGGAATCAAAATTGTCTCCAAAGAATGACACTAGAGCCATTCAAGAGGTCAGTCCATTTATCATCAAAGACCTTTCTGTCAGTTACGGTCGGCCAAAAAATGGATGCACCATCTTGTAAGGGAAGAGCTGCCCAACCCAAGTGCAAGCTAGCCCATTGCAGCTGCCACGGCAGACCTGGGTCTATGTCTTAGCTCTGACTTAAAAACCACAGGACTTTGTGTCTACACAAAATGGTGAACATGCTGAAGATGGTGATGATGATGATGATGACAGTGATAAGAGGAAAGATGAGGAAGATAGGATTGTGGTAACAGTATCAGTAAAGGCTGCTTCTGTCAAACCATTGACTCGGTGATACTTGCATGGGTGGGAAGTGAGCAAGCCAGGTGACTTCTAAGATTTTCCACTTTCTCTGTGATTCCAGGACTCTTAAGTAATTAAATAAAGCAACAAAGCTTTAGAGTCATATCAACAACAGACCAGATTCAGTAGTATAAACTACACAGTCTTGGTCAGATTATTTATGATTGTTGGGCATTCTTTTTTTTTTTATTATTTTTAACCCTAGAGTATGGTGATAAATTCCTATTATGCAGCATGGTGGACAGAATTAATATCTTTTAATTTTATAAAGTGCCTTGTCACAACTCCAGGCACGAGAGTCACCTAATGAATATTAATCCATCTTTAATGAAAGATGGAAGGAATTGGTGAGTGGTGACTAAGTGTACTGACAGCCAAAACGCCAAAATGACTGGGCTGATATTTATCAAGGACTTTTTGAGAACCACGTTCAGTAGCTATGGCCTCATTCCTTTAGAAAACCAAATATTAGGGAATGTCCCTATGTTGTCCTGGTGAGATGCCAGGTGGGCTTATGTCCACCAAACTCCTCCTCAACGTGCCTGGACTTCACCCTGCTATTGAGCCTTCTCAGGCTTTGTCCGATTTTGTCCAAAGTTGAATCGAACCAGGCTGCACACTCATTCATTCATTCAACAACCCCTTATTAATTACTTTCCATGAGCTAAGCTCTGTTAAGCATGGAGGATGCCTAAGTAGACATGACCAAGCCCCGACCGGGCTCTGGGGACAGGATGGAGGAGGCAGGCATGTGTGCAAACTGGCACAAGACCGTGTGTTATGAGCTGAAATGGAGATGTGCACAGAATGCGAACTCTGCCTGGGACAGCAGGTGGGGTGCAGGTGCTTCCTGCAGGAGGTGTACGTAGATTTAGGAGGACTTCTGAGTGAAGGGTGGAAGCACCACAGTGTAAGCGTAACAGTTGCGAGAACTACTGTGAATTCTTTGTGCTTTCAGGAAATATTTAACGAAGGCCTTCTATGGAGCAGACCTTGTGTTAAGTGTCAAGGATACAGAGAGGACAAGAGAGATCCCCTTCCTGCTCGCCACGATTTGTAGTAGAGGAAGCAGAAAAGCAAAATGTGCCTAGGTTCGTAGGTGGCTGAGCGGACGGCTGGATATACATGAGACAAGATTAGTAAGAGGGAGTTTCCTTTAGTAATAAAGCATATGAGGAAATGAAGAAAATAAAGGAGGGTGAAGGATGGGGAGAGGCAGAAGTGCAGGTGACATCATAGAGGGTCATAGGGGAGGCTCTGTGTCCCCCATGTCTGTCCTGGAGAAACTGTGAGCCAGACCTCACAACGCCCCAGGCAGCTTTTCCTGGCACATTCTGCCTCCATCCTAGACCCAGAGATTTAGGGGCATAGAAGTGATCAGTCTCAGATCATTGCTTCAGACATCTGATGAGGTGATGTGTGTGTGGGTGAGGGAAGGGAACTGAAGCATCTTTTTAAAAAATTTTTTTATTACTTATTATTAGCATATTCGTTATTACAAATCGTGATTTTTTCTTTATGCCCTTTACCTGACTTATCGCTCCCCAAACTGCTCCCTCCCTCCCTCCCATGTCTAGTATCCTTAGGTTTGTTCTCTCTTTCCGCAAGTCCAATGTATTGTTGTGGCCTTTCTTTCTTATTTTCTTTTTCTTTCTTTCTTTCTCCCCTTCTTTCTTAGCACCCACTTATGAGTCTTGCACATGTATATGTGACAGGTACCACCACGCTGGGTGCTCCGCCCACCTTCCCTGACCCTCTGGTGGCTCTCCTGACCCTGTGGGGGTGCACTGGTGATGCCCCCATGACGTGGGGTGCTTCTCAACAGTCCTGCCTTGCATTTAGGTTTCCTCACCATTGAATTCCCTGCATCTAACACATAGCCTGCCACATAGAAATGCATGATGAATAATCCAGTGAGGGGAAGGATGGATGAAAGAACATAATAACAGGAATGCCAGCAATCCTACTTTTCAGTTAAAGGAACTGAATCTCCAAGAGGTGGCATGAGATCACAGAGCAAGACAAGGGTGGGGACAGAGTCAACCGACACTCAGTCATCCATTCACTCAATCACCCTTTAACAGACTTTGTTGACACTGCTGACCATGCTTCAGCCACTGTTCCATCAGCTGTGATGTAAAGTAGGTATGACCGGCCACTGTCCTTAAGACACTCTTCATGTGGGGAAATGAACAAGCTGTCAAATTCCAGAGTCCGAATTTCAGTTATTTTCCCACTGTACAAGACAAATTTGAGGAAGCTAAAGAATACAGTTTTTCTCTTTCTGTGTCTGGCTTATTTCACTTAACAAAATTTTCTCAAGCTCATCCATGTTGCTGCAAATTCATTCTTTTTAATGGCCAAGTAGTATTCCATTGCATATATATATTTACTGGGGGAGGGGGGGATTGGGAATATTAGGTAAGGGCCACAAAGAATAATTATGATTTGTAATAATGAATATGCCAATAATATTGATTGGATCATCATATGGTGTACGTGGGTGATACTAGTCAATGCTGTGCCCCAAAATACATATAATTAATTATGCTTTAATAAAAATCACATATATATAAAATAAAATAAAAAGAGTTAATGTATTGATGCCACATAAAGAAGACCTTTTTACCATTTCTGTTTCAATGTATGCTTGTTCTGGAGTTGCTGAGTTCCTCTTCTCTGGGAATATTCACAGTGAGGCTGAATGATCCCTAGTCAGGCCCAGGAGAGAGGTGACTCAAGCTAAAGGCTGCATGTTAGACAGGGTGAGCAGTCAAGAGTAGGTCCCGGCCACCCCCAGGTCCCAAGGATGTGGTAGCAGACCCACAGACCGTGCCTGCTGAGGCCACTGGCACAGAGTCCCGCACTGGTGGGCAGCAAGTATTCACCACAGACAACCTCCAAGCGAGCCCAGGAACATCTGAGGCTCCACAGGTGGGCACCCACACCCCAAAAAAGCAGTTGGTTCACCATCCAGGACTGGCAGAAGATTTCCAACTGTGCTGTAACTCACTTTCTGTTTTTCCATTGCGAAGAATCATAGGAACCCACAGAGTTTTAGTGGGTTGCTAAGCAGAACTTCAGAGGTAATGAGGACAACTTCTGGGGACTTCATGTCAGAGGAGAGAGCAAAAGTTGGAAAAGTGACAGGATGAGGGCCTCCCTGATTTCTTTGGTCCCACCATGGTAAGGACATGCATGCTTCAGCAAACATCTCTTATGCAGGGTGCCTGCTTGCTGTCTCTCCAAAAGTGATGCTGCAGCTGTAAATGAGAATGACTGGGTCACAGCTAGCATCCCGGTGTGCTCCCTGAATGTCCACCTGGACCAGGTGCTCTGGAAACATGAGCAACCTTCTCCCAAGTAGACTGGAAGGTGATCCTCATTTCACAGAAGAAACCAAAGGTTCAAAGAGGTCAGGGAACTCGTTCCCAGTCACCCAGGTTGTAAATGCCAAAGTCCTGAGGCTTTCACCACCCACTGACAAACTCTCTCATTTTGTTCTCTCTGTGTTTGTGGAAGTTAAGTGAAAGGGGAAGTTTCAACTGACAGAGTAGAAAATCACTGGCCCTGTTTTCTGCAATATGAACTGGGCTAACCCATTTAAGTCAATGTGCACTAGTCTGGAATTTACCTGTCTACATGTTTGTTTTTTCCAACAGATTTGGCTCTTTAATGTTAAGAAAACTAGATAAGCCATGCTTATATCCCCAGAACCTAGCTGGGCGTGGCACATAACAGACCCTCTGATGTAGGCACCACAGCACATGGGATGGTGGTTGCCCAAACGATTACCAGGGTCTCTAACTTCCAAACCACCTTCCCTTGCCTACACCAGTCCTGTACCTTTAGGGCAGCCCCCACACCATGTCCAAGGTCACTTAGCTATTAATTGGTAAAGGCAGTCCTTAAATTCTGTCCACTCCACTTCAACATGCCACCACCTGCCACGCATGAGGTGATAGCCAAAGCCTTCCAACGTGCACTGATTGTGCACTTACTATATGTCACTGGACAGTAGCCTAGACTGGAGGAGAGATTCCTTTACAGACAAATAGGGGATCAGTATCTTAGTATGGAAACAAGTTGACAGTGTCAACCAAATGCTATATCAGGGTGAATGCTGACTGCAAAATGCCAGCCATAAACCCAGTGAGGAAGACGTGATTCTGCATATCAACGAGGTACTAAGATGGGCTGGCGCTAGGAAACTTTGTGCATTTGCAAGGTCCAAAGCATTAGAGCAAAACTGATGCCTCCAGGGACATTTCTAGGAGCACCCAAGGCCCACACAAGTCCTAATCTTGGTCCTAGGCACTGTAGGACTTGGTTTAAAAACAGAAGAATACACTGAGAAGCCCACTGCTCAGAAAGACTTAGGGAGAGGCCTGTCGCAGAAGGACACATACAGAGTGTCCACTGATGAGTGTATGTAAGCAACTTCCAGAGGAAGGTGCCCTGGAGCTGGATTGGAATGAAGGAACAGAAGTTTGAAATGCATAGATGGAGGAAGGGCTTCCACTTAGGGATCACCCCATGAGCAAAGATGAGGCATTGTCTTGGAAACCTTATGGAGCACTGCCACATGTGGGACCTTATGTTAAGTTTGGGGGAGCCGAGGGGGAGACGTGCCCATCTATCTGGCCCTCCCCACCCTTCTGCTTCACTGGGTCGAGTAAATGGGCACCTCATGCATGGCAGGACTAGGTCACACAGGCAGTAAGAGTTGGAGGTTGAACAAAGTGGGAGCTGTGAGGTCTGGAGGATAGTGATCCACAGCAGGGCATGTTCAGAGCTAGTGAAGGTTTCTGAGTAAGAAACTATCACAACCACTCCATTCCACGATATAAAACAAAACAAATAAACAACAAAAAAAAAAACTTTAAAAACTACTTCTAGGGCCAGCCCGGTGGCGCACTGGATAGTGCACCGCTTGGGAAGCGTGGCGGCGCTCCCGCCCGAGGGTTCGGATCCCACGTACAGACGACCGGTTCCCGCTCACTGGCTGAGCGAGGCGCGGGAGCAACACCGAGGGTTGCAATCCCGTTGCTGGTCCCCGGTCCGGTACGGGGGCAACACTGAGGGTTGCGATCCGTTGCTGGACACGGAAAAAAAAGACAAAAGACAAAAAAAAAAAAAAAAACTACTTCTAAACAAATACGAATATACTGGGGGCGGGGTTCCAGGGGGAAACATTTGAAGTACCATTTGCTGCCTTCCCTGAATACCCTCAGACTTAGAATCCCTTATCTCCCCTCTGAGAAAGCCAGACAGAGGAAGCCAGCCGGGGCATCTCAGCGCTGTCAGCAGAGCCTACGGAACCTGTTGTGTCCCTGCGCTTGGAAGGCAGCTCTTCTGCAGAAGCTCATCTGACAAGCTGTCATTAACATCCATGTGGAATTAAGACAGCGTGGGGCAAAGAACAACATACACACAGGGTATTTGATTTGGGGATTATCAGGTTTCAATCAAATGCTGCGTCCTCACCTGTGATTGATTTTCCTCTATGTTTGAAGATGGAGATTTAAACTGAGGGAAGGGAACAGGCTCCCTCGGTCTTTCCTGGGCTGTCTCAGCTGCGTCTCCCACCTCCCACCTCTCTCTGAGCTCTGCACCTGCAGCTTACCCTCTTTTCTTTGGGTGGCTGCCTGGGCTCTTCATACCCAGCAGTTCTGAACTGGGAGCTCTCACCTCCTGCAAGTTCTCACCTCCTGCGAGTTCTGTCCCTGATGGCTTGAGTCCCTGCAGAAGGCTCCCCCTTCACCAGGTGGCTAAACTCCTCCATCTCCTGTGTTGCCAGCATCCTAAAGACCCTATCTCTACACTTTTCTTGACTCTGCCCCTTTTCTGCATCCCCATGACTACTGTTCACTCTCTCATCATCTCCTTGAAGGACCTGGTCCCCACCTCCTAGCAGGTCTTCCCTTCCCCAACAGAGTTCCTTTCGAAGTCACCCTCCCCGTTATATGTATTGCACTGCAAAGGGAAAAAGCTGACTCTGCCACCCCTCTTTAGAGCTCTGCTAGGGTTACCCTGCACCTGGAGGAGAGGACCCAGTTCCATCCCTTAGCAAAACTTAGAAAGTCCTTCTGGATCTTCCTCATGACTTTCTCTGTGTCTTGTCTTTCAACTCCTGCAGCACCAGAGAGCTTAGACTGCACACCAGGTAGGTTCCTACTCTTTACCACCTTAATTTATTCATGTCCTTGATGACTCATAGCAGGTTTCAGCTCCTGCATAAAGTCTTTGCAGATCATCCCCCGCCCCACTACCCCAGTGGGGTTGGGTTCCATTTCCCCCGCAGCAAGAGCTCCCTGGCCCTCTGCACTACATTTTGGCACTCACCAAATCTTTCATAAAGTATCGGTTGTGTTTTTTATGACCCATCAGACTATGGGCTCCTTCTCAATCTCTCTACCTGACAAAGTGCCCAATGAATGTATAATTCATTCATTCCCTCTCTCAAGAAGAGAGCTGCACTCATAGCTGGAGAATCCCTCCCTATAGATTCTCAGAACTGGAGGGAAATTTCCCCACCCCCCATTCACAGGTGCAGAAACTGAGGCCCAGAGTGTGGAAAGCCCTTGTGCCAAGCCTGCACTGGCCCAGTCCCCAACACTGGCTGGGACCCCTCCTCTGGCAACAGTACTGCTGTCTCTCACTCCCTTCTCTGCTGGGACTGACCCTGGACCAACCAGAAGCAGCGCTCAGAAAATCCAGCTTACTCTGAACAGCTTCATTTAAACTAAGAATCAACCTCAGATAAAGCAGAAATCAGGTTTACGGGGCTTGTCACTGCAATCAGAGAATATATCCACAGGTTCCCAAGACCTTAGCTGTCAGTGACTTCTTGAGGCCAAGACACTAATTGGAAGTCTGGCTCAACTCTGAACTCCCATTCCAGCACATTCGTGACAAATTCCAATTCTGTTACCTGTGTGGACCCCTCCTTGACTCACCCACTAGACTCTAGCATCCTGGAGGGCAGCCCTGGGGATCTCATTTGTCAACCTATCACCATCCCCCTTCACCTCGAGTACAAAGCCAAGTATACAGTAGGTTCTCAGAAAATAGTGAATGAAAGAATTTAGTTCTGATTCTCAGAACGGGAAGTTCCCCATCATCCCTGGCAGGCTAGTGCTTCCAACAGGCAGGACGTGCTAACAGCTTGTGTGCCTGCTAGGGCTGTGCCTTTACATCCCTGTCCATTACTGGGCAGTGGCCACCATTACTGTTCCCATTTCAGAGATGAGGAGACTGAGGTTGAAGCAGGTTGTACAACCTGCCTAAGATCACCCAGCCATGTGCACCAGAGCAAGAATTGAAATCTTGGTCTGTTGGATTGCAAACCCTGAATTCTTGCCATCATGTGCTTAACATGCTAACATGTCAGGTTGCTTTCACACTGCCCACAAGATGTCCCTTCCAGGTGTGTGCTGGAGAATTGAGGCCACATTACCTGAAAACTCGTGGACTTATTCCTCTCAATCTATGATTAAAAAAAAAAAAAACCTGGAAGGCAGGAAAAGGACACACCTGAAGCCAATGTGAGAGTCTCCCAAGAAGGCAAGATAGCCAGAAGCCAAGGGGTGGTGGCCCAAAACCCAGTGGGATTAATTAAGACACTTTCTTTTTGTTAATTAAGAAACTTTCTTTTTCTTTTATTCTTTTTTTTTTTCTCCTTTGTCATGGCTGCACTATTGGCTCGTGCTGTCTAAAGAGAAAATAGTTAATTGGTTTATTTAGCCAACTATAGATGTATTCAGTATTCTACTTCATTGTGTGAATTAAATTAAATAGTTTATTTACCCCCATGCAATCCATTCAGTTCATTTAATTTAATTTCATAGTTACAATATGGGGAACAAACTAACTAGATTTCTCCCTTTGGGATGGAAATGGGCAAATATTTTGGTTCTGAATTAACAAGCAGCAAAGCTGATATTTATAATAAATCATCCATTGTTAGCCATCCTGATAATTATTCCGTGAACGGTCTAAAACAGACATGGGCATGTAATAGACACATTGTTGGCTTTTACTGCAGTTTAGCTCTTTGTGCTAATGAACAATCTAAAACTGAAAACTCGAGGATTATTTTAGAGCAAATAGGTTTGTTGCAAAGATGTGAACTGAGCACCTACTATGCGTCTGGCACTGTGAAATAGTTTCAAATGCATCATACCAACCCCTGCTTAAAACAAGTCCGCGTCTCCCACCTCCTACAAGAAGATGTCCAAGCCCCTGAGAAAGGCTTGCAGGACCTCCCATTACCTGGCCTCACCAGCTTCCCACCCTCATCTCCTGCCCCTTGCTCTCTGCACCCCACTTGCCCTCCAACTTTCCTATAAACATCAGCAATGCTAACCTGCTTGCAGGGCATGAACAGGCCAAGCTGCCCCTGGATGGTGGGGCTTTGCTTCCTCTGTCCACTTCCCCCCTTTCCTCCTTCCCCTCTTCTTGGTGAACTCTGATTCATCATCCAAACTTCGGTGGAGTTTGTACCCTGCTGTAGGCAGACTGCCCTGAGACGTCACCAGCAGAGTTAATGCCATTCTCTTTAATAGGGTGACTGCACTGTCAAGGTCTGTTCAGCTTGGCAAGCCTCATACTCCAGTGCAAACGTCCTTATTACCCACTGTAAGAGCACAGCTATGGCTATGCCCTGCTCGGGGAATGAGTCTGCCTCTCCCCACCATGCTTGCACTTGTAATTCCTAAAACACGGCCGATAATACCTTCCTCCTGTTGTTGTTTGTTTTGAGAATTAATAGAGGTTACAGTGTATAAAGGATTAAATGACAGTGTATGTATTAGTAAACCTCCAATAAATCTTAATTGTCACTATTTGTTTATATATCTCACTTCCTGCTAGTTGCTGGAGAATCAAGTCTTCCTCCCCCCCCCCCCCCCCCCCCCCCCCCCCCCCCCCCCCCCCCCCCCCACCCCCCCCCCCCCCCCCCCCCCCCCCCCCCCCCCCCCCCCCCCCCCC
>NW_007726309.1:555185-643428 GCF_000696425.1 Galeopterus variegatus | reverse complement strand
GAGAATCAAGTCCTCCCCCCCCCCGCCCCCTCCCAACCTGATTTGTCACCAGCATTTATAAAACCAGACCTAGGGAAAGAACCAGCTCTAGGGACACATGCATGGTCTTAGTACAGTGAATGCTTAGCCTGTACTGATTCTTACAAAATCATAACAGTGAGAATATTCTCAAGGACTTTGTCTTATTTTATCTTGGGATTCCCAGTGAATAGCACGGTGTGTTGAACAGAATTTTTTCTTCCATACATGCATATTTCATGATTTATGAAGATCGTTAGAGAATTTCAGGTGACAATTAAGGCACATCCAGGCAAGGGGAAAGGAGAGGAGAAAAGGAACGAGAGCTTTGTTATTTGAGGGACACCAAAAATTGCAGACAAAAGCTCTCTGCTCTTCAATAGATTTTAGAACAGCACAACATGGAGGACTGGCCAGAAAATAGAAAAAATCGGTTGATTTGGGGAATAAGCAAAGCTTTTGAGCAGAAGTACAAATTCCCACTGAAAAAAGTGCAGATCGCTGGGTTTACACAATCTTTTAATCCCTTATCACCTATTAGGGATAAGTTCCTGAGCAGTCCTTTTGGGAAAAGGAGCAGAATCCTAAGAAAGAGATAGGAGATGTTTGCTTTGAATTAGAGGAGCTGATAAAGTTTGGAGGTGTTGTCCCCAAAAAACTCATGTGGAAATCTGGTCCCCCATGTGGCAGTGTTGGGAGCTGTTTGAGTCATGGGGGCGGATCCCTCGTGAAAGGATTCATGCTCTCCCTGGGGTTGGGCTAGTGAGTGAGTTCTCGCTCCGTTAGTTCCTGTGAGAGCTGGTTGTTTAAAAAGACCCTGGCACCTCCCCTCTCTGTCTCTCAGTCTTGCTTCCTCTTGCCGTGTCATCTGCTTGTACCTGCCACTTTCTGCCATGAGTAGAAGCAGCCTGAGTCCTGTGCCAGATGCAGCTGTCCCAGAATCGTGAGCCAAATAAACCTCTGTTCTTTATAAATTACCCAGTTTCAGGTATTCTATTATAGCAACACAAAATGGACTAATATTGGAGCATATCCAGAAAGAAAAGAAATTCAGAGTCTGTGAGATCCATGTTTGCATCTCAGCTCTGTCTGTTATAAGGTGTGTCACCTGGGATCCTTCACCACCTACCCTGGGCTGAAGACCCCTCACCTGCAAAAGAGCGAAGACAGCACGACTTTGAAGGTGATGTTGGGAGAGGGTCCCAGAGGATGCAAGCGAGTAGGTGGAAGCGGACGAGGGCGCTCTCTTCCAATCCGGCCCACACGCACAAGGCTGTGCTACCCACACTCCAGGCCCTGTGCTTAGAGCTGCATATCAATTAGTCACAGGCCTTAAAGCTGAATGTAATTAATTCTATAATGTGCTGCCGCTCCTGCTGCATTCCAGCAAAATCACATCATGAAATTGGGGCATGATGAAGAACCCCTTTCTGACATAGGGACGGCAGATCTGAGTCAACCTTCCATATGTCCCTCGTGTCAGGGTCGGGTCCAGGACTCCTGAGCCAAGTGAGTGAGTGAGCTGCAAAAGGAAACACGTGGCATCGCCTCATTCCAGGAGAAGTCACAGAAGCCGGAGAGAAAAAGGAAAACGGGAAAGAACAAATGAGCTCCTGCTGACTGCCCCTTTCCTTGAAGCCCCAGCCAATTACATTTGCCTACTTCCTATCTACAAAGACGCTGGGAAATATAACTTCTTACTTCTACTTTTTTATTGCGGTAAAATATACATCGCACAAAATTTACCAGTTTAGTCATTTCTCAGTTTACAGTTCACTGGTGTTAAGTACATTGACAGTGTCACATGACCATCACCAATATCCATCCCCAGAACTTTCTCATCATCCCAAATGAAACTCCATGCCCGATAAACAATAACTTCCCACTTCCCCTTCCCTGGCCCCTGAGAACCACCATTCTACTTTCTGTCTCTATGAATTTACCTATTCTAGGGACCTCACATAAGTAAAATCATGGTATGTGTCCTTTTATAACTTGCTCACTTCACTCAGCATAATGTCCTCAAGGTTCATCAATATTGTTGCATGTGTCAGAATTCCCTGCCTTTTCTAAGGCTGAATAATATTCCATTGTATGGACATACCACATTTTCTTTATCCATTCATCTGTTGATGGATATTTACATTGTTTCTACATTTTGGCTATTGTGAATAATGTTTCTATGAACACAGATGTACAAATACATATTCAAGTTCTTACTTTCATTTCTTTTGGGTATATACCCAGTAATGGGAGTGCTTGGTCACATGGCAATTCTAGGCTTAATTTTTTAAGGAACCTCCCTGCCATTTTCCACAGTGGCTGGACCACTTCACATTCCCACCAGAAATGCACAAGGGTTCCAATTTCTCCACATCCTCACCAATACCTGCTATTATCTGCTTCTTAGGGGAAAATATCATTTCTAAGTTAGGCATAGTGTTCCTTCCGACAATGTAGAGGTTCTATTAGTAAGGAAGAAGTGGGAAGTGGATCTTGGGAGTAAAAAAAATAAAATTTCCCAGCATCTAGGAATATTACTCCCAAAAAACTAAAACTTAAAAAATCCACAAGAAGCCTGGCCAGTTAGCTCAATTGGTTAGAGCGCAGCCTGATAACACCAAGGTCATGGGTTTGGATCCCCATACCGGCCAGCCTCAAAAAAAAAAAAAAAAAAAAAATCCACCAGAACAAAATGGGCAAATCCCCATCACAAGCAAGTATCTCTAACACACCTAGCACAGAAGATGATAGACCTGACATAACACAAGTAAAAGATAGTAGTGTTGAATATCAGTACGGAAATGCTGACGTGCAGCACGGATAAGGATGTGTGTGTAGTATAGCTGATAGATACACATAAATGTGTTCACCCAGCAGACAGGAATATACATCCTTTTCAAGTATGCATGGAAGATTTAGGAAAATTAATTGAGAACTAAGATCTAATTCTCCTCTCTCCTCCCAAAACAGGTATCATGCAGACTATGGTCACAGTACAATTAGAAATCAGCAACAGCGAAATAGCCAAGAACCTGCCGAGTGAGCAAATGCTGGGTCTGCAGGCGCCCGACCAGGATGGGGTGGAGCTGGGATCCAAAGGCAGCCTGCGCCCGCCACCCCATACCGCCTCTCATAACTCAAGCTTCATTCCTTTACCTCCTCTGTGTTCAAGGCCACGGCCTCCAAACTGAGCGCTCAAGCCACGGTGTGCTCATGAAGAGAGCTGAGTGTCTCCCACGCCCTCCTTTGCAGCAGGCGCTCTTGCTTGCTCCCATTTCTCTTTCTTTCTAGAGAGCAAAGATTCTATGACTGAAGCAGCCTCCATTTTGCATCCCTGAGGCAGCCTCGAGCAGGAGTTGCGGAATCCAGACCACCAGACTGTTTCTGTACAGCCCATAGGCTAAAATGGTTTTTGCTTTTTAAAAGTGCCCGACAGTTCATAACCTATAAATTAGTCCTTTTATAAACAAGTAGCCTCTTCTTTGTCCCTTTTTTTTCTTTTAACTCCCTTTTCCAGATGTTAATATTGACATATTGGCTTTCTTTAGGTGAGAGTTTTGCTTGGATATCACTTTCCATTTATTCTCAATCCTTGAAGTCATTTGTTTAGCCATCTCTCATAAACAGCATTTTCTCATACTTTAGTAGATCTGTTTTGGGTGAGCTTAACTTGTTTTATATTGGAATTATTAAAATTTTGGATTTATTTCTGCCTTTTTACTTCACATTTTCTACTTACTATACTTTCTCTTTGTTTTATTATTTTTCCTTTTTCTTTCAGTTAGATGATTGAAGTTTCACTGAAGCTTTTTTTTTTTTTTTTTTTTGCTTACTTCTACTGATTTGGGAATTACACATTCTCTTTATTTTTTAATGTTTCTCAAAAACATTTAACATGCATATTAAAATTTTTTTTTCTCAAAGACGTGAATATCATCAGTATGTCTATCCTCCTAAGCAAGACAATCCTTACAGAGTTTATTTCCTTCCAAATAACCCTCTACCCCATTTCATTGTTGTCTGAAATATAGTTCCAGCTTGTTCTTCCACATTTGTTTTATTAAATAATAATTATTATACAATGATTATTAGTTAATAGTATTTATTTAAGTTCCTCAAAATACGTATTCATCGTACTATTTATTTTCATTTACATCCAATTCTTTTCTCCTGGGTTCTTTTTTTTTTTTTTTTTGCTAAAGCACATCCTTTAGGATTAGCAAATTTTTTTTTGGTGAGGGGCCAGATAGTAAATATTGTAAGCTTTACAGACCATATGGTCTCTGTTACAGCTGCTCATCTTTGCCCTTGTAACATGAAAGCAGCCACAGGCGATGGGTAAGCAACTGGGAGTGTGCTGTACTCCACTGGACACTGAAATCTGAATTTTTATATAATTTCCATATGTCACAAAATTTTATCCCTCTTTCAATTTCTTTTTAATCATTTGAAAATATAAAATTTGTTCTTAGCACACAGGCCATATGAACACAGGTGTCTGGATTTGGCCCCTGGGCCATAGTTCACAGACCATGGCTCTAGAACGTCTTGTTCTTCCAGAAAAAGTCTGTGATCAACTTGCTGGTTCATATACATCTTTAAGCTTTTTTAAATTTTATGTTATGCTTAGTCTTGAAAACTACTTGAGATGGGTAGAAAATTCATGACAGAAAGCTGTTTTCTCTTTCAGTATATGACTTCATTATTCCTCTAGCATCCGGTGTTGCTGATGAGAAATCTGATGTCAGTACGATGTTCATTCCTTTGTAGGAAATCCTCTTTTTTTAAAAAAAATTTCCTCTAATAGCCTGTAGGATTTTCCTTTCATTTATGTTTGGAGATTTTCTTTTTAGATGACATCGACCAGTTCTTAAAATACCCCACACAGCACATTTGCAGATATTCTTCACACATCTTCTGTGCTCTGTCCTGTTCATTCTCTTCTAAAAACCCTGTGGGACCTATGTCATTGCTCCTGGGCAAGCCATCTTTCGTGTCCCTGAACTTTTCTAGCTAGTTCTCTCTTTGGGCTGCTACAGTCTTCAGGGTTTTCTCTCTTTGGCCCATCTTTTAAGGTACTTTTTGATTTTTCAAAAATGTATTTTTATATATATGGAAATTACTATTGCTTTTCATAACTAGCTGTTATTATTTCAAAACCTCTTTTCTTTCCAGAGCCTTCTCTCCTCCTGTTATGGCTGCTTTCCCTCCTACATTTCTTTCAAGATATTAGAAATATTTGAAATATCTTTGCAGCTTCCCCTGTGTTCTCTCCCTCTCACTGGACAAATATTCCTCCACACAACACTGCTCTTAGGTTTTTCTTCCATGGGCTTTGTCTTCCTCCAGTGTTTTGTGATTCTTCATTGTAAGGTCCTCATTGCCCCAGAAGATTTCTCTTCTTTGCATCCGAGAACTCCAGGACACATTGTCATGGCTCCTAACCAGCCCCTACTCCATATGGTGGATTTATCTCAAGACAGTCCCAGCCTTTATGGTGGCTCTATACCCTGCACCATGCAGAAGGCACTACTCAAGTCCCAGCACTAGGGCTTCTGCCACACTGTGGCAGAGGCAGCCACGGAACAGTGCAGACTCTGGAAATGGGTGGCGGTGGGTAGATTTCCAGTCCGTGCTGCAGATTTGCAGCATAAGTGCAGTCCTTAGCCACACCCAGACTCCCAGATGTGGTCCCCAGCCCATCCGAGGACCTGAAACCTCAGGCCTTGCCTCGTGCATGGGGCCAGACTCTTTCCCCAGCACTCTTTTGAGCCTCAATGAGTTACCCTCTGCTATCCACCACAAGAGACCTTCTTTTAAGAAAATATTTCCATTTCTGGCATCTGGAGAGTGCCCATTCTTATTTGAGAGCATTGCTATGTGTTTAGCACACCTTACTAATATTTTCTGCATCTTCCTTGTGTTCAGAGAAGTGAGGGAATGTTGGGATATTTATTCATCACACCATCGTGAACTAAAATCCTCATTGCTTTGTGAGTACAATGGTGTCATCATATCCATCTCTCAGGATCGTTTTAAAAACCAAGTGAGAAGTGAAATAAACGCTTTGGAAACGATGGAGTGTCTAGAATACGCAAATAGTCATTATTCTTTTTTACATTGTAACAGAACCCCACAGATTTAGTGTCAATGAGAGAAGTTAAGATTAATTGGGGGCAACACAGATTTCCACAGATACCAGCGCTGTGAGATGCTCCATAATTGAGGGTTCTAGGGTAAAATAACTTTGGGAAAAGCAACAAACTGTAGTGTCCTCTTGGAGATTCCACATGCATATGTGTGTATCACAGGCTGCGAGAGGTCCTGCTGCAAAGACAGGGACCTCAATTTATTCGGTCTCATATTTCCAAAACACATTGATTGTGAAAGTCTCTGGTAGCGGCTAACGATGTGCAAGAATGAGTGAACTGGGCACTCCTTGAGGAATCCTGATTTTCTGAAAGAGACTGAATTACAGAAGAGCCCTACATGAGGCTTTACTAATCTCAGGCACAGCACAAGCCACACACCTCCCTCTAAGACGGTCCCTGAACATCATACAAAGTGACATACTGAAATAATTGCGATCCAGAATAGGCTCACCTTACTTTATAATGCATCATGAATAACAACTTCTTTTATACTTGGGAATTATTTGAAAGATCAACAAGTTGAAGGCTACTCTGGCTGAGCGCGGTGTGGCTGGTCTCAAAAAGGACAAAAAAAAGAATGCTTAATGAAACTGGGTCCTTTTAAATAGAATGGGCTTGTATCATAGATATGAGTTTGAATATTAATTCCAACTTCACTTAGCCTCAGTGTTATCTTCCATAAAATGGGAATGATACCAACCACAAGTGCAGGTTATAAACATCTGGCCACTGAATAAACACACGTTCCCTTTTGCTGCAGCCACAGCACCCACCCCGGTGATGAAGAATCCATGGAATGAGAACCATATGCAGCATTCTGTGAGATTATAACTATTAGTGGTGAAAGAAATTCTGTTTTCTTACCCAAATTATGCCTTAAATATTAGCAATTTCAGCTGATAAATCACAGAATTTTAGAGCAGGAAGAAGTCTAATAGTTTATTTCATAAAAGCCTCTCAGTGGGCTGGCCCCGTGGCTCACTCGGGAGAGTGTGGCGCTGGTAGCACCAAGGCCGCAGGTTCGGATCCTATATAGGGATGGCCAGTGCGCTCACTGGCTGAGCGTGGTGCAGACAACACTGTGCCAAGGGTTGGGATCCCCTTACCAATCAAAAAAAAAAAAAACCCTCTCAGTTTGGGGGTAAAGACTGAGATTCAGAGACAACCCACATTTGTCGGAGGCTAGTGGCAGGTGGCAATTAGACCATTGTCTCTCGGGCTCCGCACCCAGTGACTTTGCAGGACTCCACAAAGCCTTTCTTTGAGTGAAACAAAAGTTTGCCAAGTTCAGGCAAGAAACCTAGGGTTTAAAAGAGGCAAGAATTTCAAAACTTCTTATTTCCTTGAGCAGATCTTAAAACACAAAAGAAGGGAATGGATCACGTCCAGTTCATTTACGTCACTTTGCTCCTTCCAATCTCTGCAAATAAAAGAAAGTTCTGCCACATTTCACATGGTCAACACACAGCATTCGGTATGGATTTTGCTGCATATCGAATGCTGCTGCCACTTAACTAGTCTCTTGTCTGTAAGGCTGGGCCAGGAGTCACCAGTTCTGGTCCTGAGGAGGGACACATGCTTGGGTTTGTTTCCGTCACCTGGAAGGCAATTGTCAAAGCCCACCATGTGTGCATGTGCGATGCTTCTGTGTATTTTTAGAAAGTTTTAAGAGGGAGATAGCCAAAATATTTTTACTGCACAGCGGGTGCTGTTTCATGTTGGAGTGTTGGAAAGAAAAAAGGAGGGGAAAAAGGAGAGGAAGGAAAAGATTTAAGACTGGCTCACAGATTGAAATGGTTAATGCCTTCGCGGGCCTGGAGAACAAGCATTCTGAGTTCAGAAGACTCCGCCAGTCTGCGCCTCCAAGTGTTCCCACAAGGATTCCAGAATCTGCACAATGGGGGCACATGCCAGACACTGGCTGTGAACCCTGAAGACCAGGCAGGGCTCAAATGCAAGAGGACACCAGGAAAAGTGTTTCAGCCAATGCAAGGTGAAGACACACAGCCATGTGTGGTGGGAAGTCATGTGGAGAGTCACAGGAAGGAAACTGGAAAGGAAACTGAGGCCCAGCAGGGGAAAACTTTCAAAGCAGGCTCTGTGATTTGGACACTGCCCCATGAACAACAGAGTTATGAAATAATCTCATATGCTGCATAACTCTTTGCAGTTCAGAGTGCATCTTCACACCTCAGTCACCTGGTCCCCAAGTGATCCCATGCATTGGCATTATCACTCTCTCCATTGCACAGATGAGGAAACTCAGACTCAGGAGGGTCACAGAGCTCATAAATGACGGAGCTGTATTGGAATCCAGGTCAACCTAGAGCACCTTCAGAGTGCCTTCCTTACCCGTAGGGTGCTTTAAAGATTTTTGAGAAGTGGGGAGACCTGCTGCGGACCTTGGGTGGGGTGGGGATGGGAACCTCAGGCAGGAAGATCCATGTGCAGCATGGGCTAAAGCTGGCTCAGCAAACAGGACCTGCAAAGAGCCAGCGTAAACAGTTTAGTCTTCCCATCTTTGTTTTTGTTATTTGTTTGGTTGGTTTTTTGTTTATTTATGTGTAGTGCATTTTACATTCTTTTTAAAATTTATTTATTTTTATTAACATAAATGTATTTGATAACTCATATACATATTTACTTGTAAAGAAAAATTAACAAACATGACTGTTTTGATAAACACAATGCAGGAATATTCTCAGACTGAGGGTCGTAATAAGAGGCTAAGGGCTGGATTTGACCAGTGGCTGTGGTTTGCCAACCCTTGATGGAGGGAGCCTTTCAGAAGCTGCCAAGTTATCCCAGGTGAGGAGGCGGCAGGGCCCAGCTGGGGTGGAGAGGGCAGGTAGAGAGCCAATTCTCCAGGAGCCCACAGATGCGGGGGAGGGCAGGGGTGTGTAGTGGGAGCAGGGTGGCTGGAGGAGCTGGCTCCCTCTACTGTGCCTGCTGTGGGCTGACATCCCTAGGCCAGCCCCCCGCCAAACCTCCCCTATTGCCTGGGCATGGAGGTGACTGCTGACGGCAGCAGCAGGAGCTTGAATGGAATCACTCCCAGGAAGATGAGTGCAGTGGGAACAGCCTATGCGAGGCTGGAGGACTCAGAGGAGTCAGCTAGGCTTCACCAGCATGGGCAAAGCCGACAGTCACATTCCTGTCAATGGGCCACCACGGTGAAGGGAAACGTCCTGTGAAGCCCCATGTACCGGCAGAGGACACGAGACGTCACAAGTAGCACGTCCCAACACTCACCACATCCAGGTGCCAGTCTAAGTATTTTCCATGTGTTTCCTTGCTTACTTTCCTGCCGTGTCCCCCATGGGCTGACTCTGATCACCCCTGCCCCCACCATGTGAGGAACACACAAGGCAACACGGCAGAGAGTGACAGTGACGTGCCTGACTCTGCTGTTCCACAGCCATTTCCCAGCAGTGGGTTCTCCGACAACATGCCTCCTTCACTCTACCTCAGTTTCCTCACCTGTAAAATAAGATCATAGCCATAGCGTGAGGAGAGAGGGGAGAATCAGGACGCTGAGACCCGTGCCTGGCACCAGGTACATGGCCAATGCTTGCAGTGCTGTTGGGTTGTCACCCACAGTCACACAGCTGACAGGGGGAACAGCCAAGATCTGAATCCCAATAAATCACTAGTTGGTCATAGAAAAAAAAAATGACAATTCCAAGTTTCTAGATTTCCTCCTATGGGAAATAAAGCTCTGTGTCCTTTCAGTCTTTGAAAGAGGATGGAACGAGATCAACGTTTGTTAGAGCACTTCACCAAAGCAAGGAGTGTCCCTGCCTGGTGCAAGGATGACAATAGCATACCTGAGTGCAGGGGTGACATCACTGTCATGGATGAGCTAGACATTTTGAATCCCCAAAGAAAACTGCAAGGAGGTGGGGAGGCTGGTCCATGTGGAGAGAGGATCCCATGTCCAGCACCTTCATGCATCTCAACATCCCTCTGGGTGAGCATTCTACCTGTTGATAAGAAAAAATCTGCTCTGACCAGGTCAGCTCAATTGTGGTGTCTTGGGAGACCTGGGATAAGTCCATAGTCACATCCACATGTCCTGAAAAACATGATTATAAAACCATTTTTTTTACTTAGAAGCAGATGTGATGGCAACAGAAAGCTGTAAAATAACCTAGATACTTCTTGTAACCCTTACCCTAGATCCCTGCATGTAGGATGTAACCTAGTAACAATCCCAAATCTATGCATTATGTGCAACCAATAGAAAATCTGATGAAGTGACGAGGCGGGGCTGTCCTCCCCTCTCTCTGTCCTTTGATTCTTCCCCTTCTTGTGGTTATAAAATGCTAAGCTCTGCTGGCCCTCTTTGGAGCCCATTTCTCAGGGAGACCTGACCTATGAGTTTCCCTGGTTGCAATCATCATATTGGTTCAATAAATCCTATGCTTTATTTGTTCAGCCTCAGTTTCTGTTAGGTCAACCAGTTTTTTTGTTTTTTGTTTTGTTTTATTTTTCTCAACAGAAGTGAAATCTGAATTCCAGAGAAGTGAAGAAACTTCCCCAGGGTTGTGTAATCACCAAATGATGTCTGATTTGACAATCCCTGCTTTTTGCGCTACAGTAAGATTTAAGCAGCTGTTCAAAAGAACAGAAGAAGAGATGTCACAGATGAAAATATCTCTGAAAGGAAGTCAGATTTCATCGATAAATACTGGCCTTCTCCATTTGCCTCTTCCATCCCCATAACTTTGGACAGCGGGGTTTTTATTGTCAGCGAGGCTTATGCATGTGTCAGGGGAGTGCCCAAGCACAGTAATCTATGTGGCAGAACCCCCGGGATAGGAAGGGGGAAGGCTGCTCATGCTGACAGTTTGAGAAAATTCTCCACTTTTTGTGAAATATGTGCTTGTCAAGTGATCATGAGACAGCTGGAAATCCGAGCCATGCAGTAATAGCAGAGGATCCAGGAGGGAGACGCTTCCTAGGACATTCCGAGAGCTGGTTCTTTGTCCGTGCATTCCCTCCTGTGCATTCCTGTCTTCTACCCAGCTGAGTCAGGGTGGAAATCCTCCCCTATTTTATTCCATGGGCCAAGCATTCATGGCTATAGTTCTCCACTCTTGCTGTGCATAAGAATCATTTGTGGAACTCATTGAAATTATACATTTCTAGATCCCACCACACGGGAATTCTGATGAAGTCTGAGGACACCCAGGAATTTGCACCTTTCTAAGTCTTGCTCCCCAGGTGACTTGGGGTATGTGTGACAAAACACTGGCCCAGGGTCTAATCCTGGAACTAAGTGCACAAAGAGCTCATCAGACAGATCCTGGGGTGGTACAGAAGCGCAGAATAAGGGGATATATCTAGAGTAAGAATTCAAGGAAGTATTTCAAAATACTCACATCTCAGCTGAGCCCTGATCCAGGTAAGCAGGAGCTGTCAGAGAAGAGCTCTCCAGGCAAAGGACACGGCTCAAGCAAAGGCTTGGAGGCCAGGGGGATCACAGCATGTAAGAGAACCTGAAAGAATTTTAGCAAGTCTAGTATGAAACAAGAGGGATGGAGAAGCTGGAGACTGGGGACGCAGGCAAGAGTCTAAGCAGGCAGAACCTTGTGAGCCATATAAAGACGAGGGTTTTTGTCAAGGTCAATGTGGAGCCATGGAAAAATTTTAAGCCAGGCAATCCCATGACCAGACTTGTGTACTTAAAACTATTCCTTGCTGTTGTTTTCCTCTTGCATCCACACAGCACCACACTGTGAGATAAATAGTACACAATAAACATCTGTTGAGGAACAGTGGTCAGTATTGTTATTTCTCCTTGGTTGACTTTTCATCCCATCCCCCACAATGGCTGCTCAAAAAATCTTTCCAACTCTTTTCACTTATCTAACCTGATATTTCCTCTCCACACTTCCTGATCTTGCCTCCTTTTCCATTGAGAAGCTAAAGATTATCCTTCACTTAACGTTTCATCAACATTAAGAATTGACCTATTACCTCACCTCTCCTCTATACCTCATTTTCAATTTCCCAGAGGGAGGTGTCTCTTCTAAGGCTTATTTTCCATTTGGGTGCCTGATGCCACTGCTTTCTGTAGCCTCAGGTGTGTGGCTCTATTAGTTACATCTTTCCAACTTTCAACCTCAGTTTTTATATTTCTTCTGGCTCTCTTTCCTTTAAATAGCCTAAAAACAAAATTCTCAAGACCCAGCAATTGCTTATTTTGTTTCCCTCCTCTCAATTTGTCTTACATACCTCTGCTTCTACCTCCTCATCCCTCACTTCCAAACTCCTTGCAAAAGACTTCCATCCCCTACCATTTGACCCGAATTGCCTCCTCTTAGTTCACCAAAAATCTTTTAAGTACAAAAATCTAATGACTTTTCCCCAGTCATTCTTATTTGTGCGGAACTGTGTACTAAACTACTAAAATAATATTTTTACACCTAACTCAAACTCACTAGCCAGGTTTTTATAACATTCACTTCTCATGATTTGCTTCCTACTTTCCCAATTTTTCTGTTTCCTTCACTGCCTCTTCTTCCTCCATCTGTCATTTTGTTAGTTATTACCCCCAAATCCCTCCTTAAATCTTTTTTCTTCCTGGCCTAAAATTTCTTGAAAGAAAACTAACTCAGTGCCACAAACTTAGCTATCATCTCCGTGTATACACTATGACCTCTAAGAATCCAGACTTTATTCTTCAGAGTTCAACCAAACATATCTGTACACAATTTCGAAATCCCTCTCAAGTTTGTCATCTCTTTACATTTCTACTGTCCTGGACATCTCATTTCCTTTTGCCAGAACTATCAGTAGAGTTGGCAAGTCAAGCAATAGGTTGGATTTTAACTAATATTCTATACCTTGGCCAGAGCATTTGTGTAAAAAAAAAAAAAAAAAAAAAAAAAACTATTCCTGCCATTCTGTGGGACACTGTTGGGGAAAAAGCAGGATTCCAGTCAAAGGCTGTCTGCCGCAGTCATCCAGGTGACAGATGAGAGCAGTTTTAAATAGAATGGGGTGGTGGAAATAAGAAGAAGCAGACAAGAAAGATATTTCGGAAGTGAAATCCACAGGACATGGTGGAGGTTTGTACGCAGGAGACAAAAGTGTCAAAGCTGACTCTCAGATATTTGACCTGGGCCGTGGGTACCTTGTCAGTGACATTTATCTAGATGAGGACTGCAGGAGCTGCACCAGGTGTGAGCTCTGCCAAGTCCAGGTCAGGACCTCATCTGATTCTCACTGCTGCCTCCTGGGTATCCTTCCATAGCCCATCACATGTGATGGCTGGAAATGACTATGGAAACTGTGACGAAGGATCAAGAGATGTTTTGGGGTTTGGGACTCCTGTGAGACATCATAGTGGAAACGTCAGATGGAATATCTAGCCAGATATGGATACGTGGAATTCCGAAGAGAGGACTGGGAGAGATGCACGTCATTTCAAGTCACCAGGATGTATAGATAGTAGCTAAAGCCATGGAAGTATTTGAGATAATTAAGGAGTGTAGACTGAAAAAAAGGCAAGAAAGAAAAGAAGGACGAGAAGAGAAAAGAAGGGAGAAAAAGGAAGGGGAGAGGAGTAGAGGGGAGGGAAGGAGAAAAGAGAAGGAGATGGCAGAGGAGAGCACGGAATCAGCTTTGAGAAACTCGGCAATGGAGGAGCAAGCCTGGGAGAGTCTCGTGCCGAGCGGCAGATGGGAATTCACAGCAAACTAATTGAAGCTCAAAGTGAGACTGGATCTTGGGGCCAAGAGAAACCCAATTATCAGAAGTGGACTTCATATCAAGATAAACTATACAAAAGCTATCAGGCTTTGCATCTGGAGGAAACTATCATCTCTTATAGAGCATCCTCTACATTCCCCCTTAAATTAGCACATTTGAAAGGGCTAAGGGCAATTTATAGAAGACCTACATGAAGCCAGGTCCCTTACAAATATTATCCGTAAAAATGAAACTGTATCAGTTGCTTCACATTTGCAAGGCACTGTGCTAAGCATTTCATCTCATTTAGTCCTAATTAGGTTAGTCTTGTATGATGAGTGTTGTTACCCTCACTTTTCAGATAAGGATGCAAACTGCCAGGGCATTTAAGAGATTTGTCCAGGCTCACACAGCCAAGTGGTCATACTGTGATTCAAACCCAGTTCCCCAGCTCCTCCACAACATGCCCTCTTTGTGAATGTCTGTGAGCTACAGAAAAAGGCAAATTTCCAGTGAATATAAATTGGAGATGGAGAAACTCAACTATGCTAAGTCAAGAGTGTTCATTCCTTTGTGGCTCAATGAATGGACCCTTTGAAAGCCCGTCCCTTCCTCCTATGGGTTGATCTGAGTCTAGCCCTGCCAGGACCCCACAAGCCTGCTTCCCGGCTTCTGCTGAGATCTGCGTAATGCCTCGTGGCTACCTGAGAGCTTTTGCTGGATGATTTATGGCTGTGTTTGTTGTGCTTAGATCATAAATCTTCACCCCCCAGGACATTTCAGTTCTGGTATTTATTGACCAAAGACATCTTGTGTTAAAAAATGTTTTGAGCTTTTGCCAGATAATCACTATGGAATATTTCAGAAAACATGGTGTCTGCAGGTAAACAAAATTCTACGAGTAGTTGATTTTGCTACTGGGGCAAATACCTTCCCTGTCTACTATTTTATTGCCTTTTTTTGTTATTTTGTTTTAATAGAAGAGGCAAATTCTCCATATGTGTCTATTTACCACCTCACGAGTTCATCAAGGGAAAACTGAGAAGAGGAATTGTCAAAAGACATTTCCCTCAGGGCCTAGAAAAGTTTTGATTCTTTTGAACCAGGACTTTCGGCCAAGCACGTCTCAGAAGGCATTCAGGTGGTGAAACACCTGGGGAAGAGCTGTGAAATATAGACGACTTCATGCAAAAAACCAAAGATATAAATGTGAGCTAAATCTGATACTGACATCAGATTCTAGTATAGACAAGCTTAAGACTTTAAAGAACATTATTGGAGAAAAAGTCAAGAAAACTCCCATCAGTTAGCTTTGCTTATCATAAGCACACGTGGGCCCTTGTGCATGGCTGTCACTTGTGAAAAAATACTGTCAATGATCAACAGTGTTGGGCCACCTCATCCAGTTTAAGGAAAAATAGTGTTCCTAGCTAAAACATAGTTGGTAATCCACTGTTGTAGATAACGGTTCCAAAAATTCTAAAGCCTAGAGGGTTCAGAAAGTCAGAAAGGAGAGGCTATTGTAAGAAAACACAGAAAGCATCAAGAGTCACCCTAGGACTCTGGGGACCTGGAGGGCAAATGTCTCTTTAAAGGAGACAGACAGTCCTCAGGTCCAGGCAGCTGTACCCTGTCGGAACGTGAACCCAAGATTTTGTCAGATCTTCTGGTCTCAATAGAAGCTGGAAATTCTGATTTTAATATGGTGAATCCAAGTTTTAAATGTTTATTGCTAATTTAAAAAAAAATAATAAAGGAACAGTGTGGGAAGCCGAACACCACACATCTGCACATCTGCAAGCCAGACCTGACAGGGGCTGCTGGCTGTGGCTGTGGCCAAGGTTAGACCACTACTGTGGATTCAGAACCATGGGGTGTTTTTAACAATTGCTGTTCCATGTGATATGACATTGGTCCTTGACTTTGTATAATTATTCAGATTGAGGGTTTGTGATGGGGCTTAGAAATCTGAGGCTTTACGAAAGCAAAAGAAGGCTGGAAGAGCTAAGTCTCAGCCCCTGCCTCTGGCTGAGGCCATTTCTGTCCTCTTTCCTGATGCCCTTGAGCCTGCACTATCCGTGGGCACCTCCCCTCTAGAACGACATGTGCTCCACTTGGGTGTTGGGTGTGATGCTTATGCTACTGGTGATAATGACCACAGGAATTTTATTGGACACCTACTGCCCATAAGTTGTGGTGCTCAGTTCTTTACCCCATTGCACATCCAGTCTTTACTTCATGGTAGATGCTGTCATCACCTGCATTCCACAGGTGGGACAGTCGGAGAGGTGGAGATGCACTCCCAGGGCTACATACCTGGTATGTGGCAGGTCCAGGACTCAGGCCCAGCTTTGTCTCTCTTGAGAGCCCATGCCCAGCCTCCCACTGCACCTGCCCGGGCTCAACATTCTCCTGCAGACCCCCCGGCCTCTGTCCACTTCTAGCCTCCAACCTCAAGGCCCATCACTATTCTTAGCTTTGAGTTGTCTGCTGCAGCATTGACAGCTTGCATCAGCCCAGCCCTTGATAGGCACGTGTCCTGTATTGTATGTGTTATGTCCTCACTTGGGGTATGGAGAGCACACTCCTTGAATTGTCTTCCAAACGTCACAGAGCAAGGCTCTCTGAGCAGCTGTATGAAGTTTTCTACCCACTACCTCTGTGACGATGCACAGCCAACCATCCTGCGGTAGAAGAGAAACCCTAGGAGACGGATTTAAACAATTCTCTGTCCCTCTCTATGACCTCCATCTAGTCAGTCTCCAAATCCTGTGGATTTATGCTTGAACATCTCTGATGCTGTCTTCTTCTCTCATTGGCACTGCCACCTCGGCAGCCCCAAACCGCATCCCTCTCACCTGGCACTTCGGTGCTTTCTATTTCATCTCTGCTCATCTGGTCTTGACCACTTCCAGTGCAGTCTCCACACTGCAGCCAGCATGATCACTGAAGTCCAATCATGACACTGCTCCGCTTTCAATATTTTCCTGGTCTTAAGATAAAAATCTTCTCACAGGAGCTGACTCTTGCTTCCCTCTCTTGACTTGTTTAGATTTCAGTTCAAAGGCCGCTCTCTCCACCCTCAGATTAGCTCAGATCCTCTTGGTGATATACAGATGGAGCATCCCTAGTCTGAAAATCTGAAATCCAAAATGCTCCAAAATCTGAAACTGAGTACTGACCTGATGCTTAAATGAGATGCTCATTGGCGCATTTAAGATTTCAGATTTTTAGGTTAAGAATGCTTCACCAGTTATGTGCAAATATTATAAAATCTGGAAAAATTCAGAATCTAAAACACTTCTAGGCTCAAGTATTGCAGACAAGGGATACTCCACCCATACAATTAAAGTTCCTGGATTTATCCTTTGTAGCATTTATGACCATTGTAATGAAATAACTAATTGCATAACTGGGCTAATGTCTGCCTCCCTGGCAAGAATACAAATTTCACAAAGGAAACAATGGTGTTGTTTACTTCTCAGTGCCTACACAGTGTCTGCCTAAAAGGTAAGAAAAGGGAAAGAGTGAGGAAGAAGGGATTCCTTCATCAAGATATGAGTGAAAAATAAAGTCTTTTTCTGTCCAAGTGAATTGCTTTGGCTAGAAATTCACTGACTCACCTACAATACATAACGCTCTTTTCTTTGAGAGTGTGACAGTCTTCATACCCATAAAGTAGTCTTTTGAGATTTGGAATCATAATCTTCAGAAGGTGAGATCAATTCCTTTATTTGGGGACTTTTTTTAATGTGAATTTCACTTGATAGCACCATAACATCCATCACTCCGGAAGATGGGGACAGCGTCCACTGAGCACAACATATCACTTCTGCCCCAGCACACATCAGGGGTGTCAGAAAGCACCACCAGGCAGCGTGTGTTGTATCAGTGTTCTCATGGATTGATGCACATGTCTCATTTCCATGTTCATTTCAAATTAATAAATTAATCCAGGTACCTTGCATAAATTCTGTTCTTACAGACACATTGGATCTGTACCCCAGATCACCTGCCTGGGAACTCAGAGTTACAATGACAGAAAAGCAATTTGCTTGTGGATTACAAAGGAAGCCACCCAAACATGTCCCAGTGTGTGCATGTGGCCCATTTGATAAATAGCACCATCCCCTTCAACTTTGTAGATGTTACAACTCTGATAAGTTTGTTCTGAGAAGAATTGGGAAAGATGCTTGCATAGTGCAAAGGGCTGGGATCCCACGGAGAATGAGGGGGAAGAGAGACAGAACTGCTCATCACCCAGAAAGTGTGCATGCACCGGCCCTGCCATTATGGGGAGATGTGTGTAATTAGCAAGGAGCTTGCAAGAGGTCTCTGACTGAAACCCACAAATAAAACTCTCCAGTTCCTGCTGAAGCAGTCTGGATCTCTTTCCAGAGGAAACAATGCATCTGAGTAACCTTTTAATGCATCTCTTTCTCTCGCGGATACACTGGATAATTATTTATTTTGTTGTCTAATTAGTTAATTAGGCTGGCGTTGTGTTTTAGTTGAAAATCCTGTTGTTTAGGTACTAGAAAATTGCTTTTTGTTTGTTTGGGTCCCCCCGCCCAGGGTAATGGGGACTTTTAATTGATTGGCTAGCTCTGGGTGAAGCTGCTCAGGGACACAGTGTGGATTCTCTGGGAGTAAATTGATGCATTAGCAGTGGAAGGTTGTGTTCAAAATACGAGCACCTGGGTGCAGGTGAAGTCTTGGTGGACAGTTTTAGTTGTCATGTCATTTCCTGATGTTTATGCGGCAATTTACAGTTTGCAAAGCCCATTCACTTAAAATAGCTCATTTAGGGCCGGCCCAGTGGCACACTGGAGAGTGCGCCGCTGCTTGGGAGCGCAGCGGCACTCCCGCCGAGGGTTCGGATCCCATGTGGAGACCAGTTCCCGCTCACTGGCTGAGCGCGGTGCGGGCGCAACGCCGAGGGTTGCGATCCCGTTGCCGGTCCCCGGTATGGGCACGACACCGAGGGTTGCGATCCCGTTACCGGTCAGTAAAAAAAAAAAAAGACAAAAAAAAAGGAAAAAACAATAGCTCATTTAGTCCTAACTAAAGAAATTTTGGGATGCATTTTGTTACTCCTAATTTACAGCTGGGGCAGCTGAGGGTCCAGACAGTCAGTGGCTGGCTCATGTCCCTTGCCGTCCTGCTCTCTAAGCTGTTCAATAGGGCGGTAAAGAGGAGATAAACAGGGTTGGCTCTGCAATAGAACATCCTAGGTTTGAATCCAAGTTCTTCCACTTTTTAAATTTCACGCAGCAGTCAACAAACATTAACCAAGCATCTGTCTAGTCCCAGATACTGGGTGTTTTAGTCCGTTTTGTGTTGCTATAACAGAAATACCTGAGACTGGGTAATTTATATAGGAAAGAGGTTTATTAGGCTTACGATTCTGGGACAGCAGCATCTGGCACGGGCCTCAGGCTGCTTCTACTCATGGTGGAAAGTGGCAGGGAGCCAGTGGGTACAAGCGGATCACATGGCGAGAGGAAGCAAGAGAGAGAAGCAAGAGAGAGAGAGAAGGTACCAGGGTCTTTTTAAACAACAAGCTCTCAAGGGAACTAACAGAGCGAGAACTCACTCATTAATCCCCCCGACCCCAGGGAGAGCATTAATCCATTCATGAGGGATCTGCCCCCATGGCTCAATCAGTTTCCAACACTGCCATATTGGGGATCAAATTTTTACATGAGTTTTGGAGGGGACAACACATCCAAACTCCATCAGTGGACAAAGTGCTGGAGACCTAAACATGAATAACGTGGGGCTCCTTTCTGCCCTGGAAGGATCTGGATGACTGACCTTGCTCAGAGTTCTAGCAAACCTCTCCATCAAATGGGGAGGTTTCCATTGACCTTGAAGGACTCTTACCAGGCCGAGATGACATGTGTTAAGCCCCAAGCACAACATCTGGAACCAAGGATGTGCATAGGGATGGAAGCTGTTCCAATTTCGACTCTGGTCATTCATTAAAATGCAGGCATAGGTGCCACTCATTGTATGACTCCCGCATTGTCAGGGGCCTCTTGCAGCCACTCAGCCAACTTCTTGCTTGGGCCTGACATGCTTTGCATTCTGCACAGCCCCATCCCATCCTCCTGGGTTCTGGGGATTCTTGGCTTTCACTCCCATACCATCTTCCTTCCTCTACTGGCAACTTGGTCTCACATGGCAGGCCCTGTGCTAAGTGGTCCACCTTCTGGCTTTCTTAGTATTCCACCTTCTTATCTTCATGTGATTTTATAAAGTGGTTGTATTCATTTTCTAGGACTGTGGAAACAAAGTACCACAGGGTGGGTACCTTTTAAACAATGGAAGTGATTGTCTCACAGTTCTAGAGACCAGAAGATCAAGGTGAGGCAGGGTTGGTTGCTTCTGAGTCTGGGAGGGAGAACCTGCTCCAGGCCTCCCCCTGGTTTTTGGGGGTTGCCAGCAACCTCTGTCATTCCTTGGCTTGTAGAAGCATCATCCCGATCTCTGCGTCTATCTTCACACAATGTCCTCCCTGCATGTGTACCTCTGAGAAGGACACCAGTCGTATTAGGCTAAGGCCCACCCTGCTCCAGCATGACCTCTTCATAGCTAATTATGTCTGCAATTACCTTATTTCTGCGTAAGGTCCCTCCCAGGTTCCTGGGGCTTAGGGATTCAACATATGAAGTTTGAGGGGACACAAATGAACCCACAACAGTGGGTATTATTTTTTCCCTTTCTTAGGTAAAGACGTGAATCTGAGAGAAGCCACATATGCCAGGTCTTGGAGCCAGTTGTCAGTACAGCCATTCTAAACCCAAATCTCCACAACAGCTCCAGGGATCAGATTCATCCTTAGACAAAAAGCCTCTCTAAAAATGAGAGAGACATGGCAGGCCTTGGTCTGGAGCTGAAGGTGACTTCCAGCAGGTTTCCACCTGGTTGACATTGGCTGTCGCTGCCGTAGGTCACCCCTGTGAATTCTTGAGGAGCTGTTTCAGGAAAACATCAGCTATGTCCTCAAATAAAATTATCTTGGCTCTTCTTGCTTCTACCGTTTGACTAGGTCCTGCTTCTAGCAAGTTTGTCTTTGCATTCCCAGCACCAGGCATAGGCAGACCTTGCAAATAACAGGGACAAAATAAATGTCACTTGAGAATTGTGTCCATAACTGGGCACTGGCCTTCATGAGCAATATTGAAAAATAGAAAAAAAAAGGTCTGATTTAGAGAGGTGTTATTAAAACCATAGGAGAGAGAATCCAAACTCAAGTCACAAGAGAGACAGTTAAAAGAATGACCAAAGTCCAGCCTAAAGAAGAGGTGATTCAAAGGGCCTGGGAGCATAGGTTAAAGATTGGAAGGGCTGTGCTGGGATGGAGGGAGTTGACAGAATCCACCTTTCCTGGGGTGACAACAGGATTCCTACACAGAACCTATGGGAATCTGGTTTTAGTTCAATGCATGGGAGAAATTCTTCATGGAGCTGGCAAAAAATAAAGTAATAAAACAAAATAGCAAAAATAATAGATAAATGAAACACAAAGGCCATGCTTTCCCAGCCTAAAATGAGCTCTCCAAGTCTAGAGCAGAGGTTCTCAACTGGGGCAATTTTGTGCCCCAGGGGACTTTTGGCAATTTCTAGAGACATTTATGGTTGTCACACTGGGGAAGTGGGTCTGCTCCACTAGTGCATAGAGGCCAAGGATACTCTTAAACACCCTACAATGAACAGGACAAGAATTGTCCCACACAATACAGAATTGTCTGGCCCCAAATTGCAATACTGCTGGGACTGAGAATCCTTGCCCCAGGGGTATTTAAACCCAAGCCACATGACACATTGGGTTTATAGCATGAGGTAGGAAAGTTTACCATGCCCAAGGCTCACCAGGTAAACTGGCTAAAAGTACATACTCCTGGGTTCCAGCTCCTAGAATGTTATTTCAGTGGGTCTGGGGAGAGTCCTGCAAAGCGTGCTAACAAGCACCCCTGGCAAACTTAAGTAGGAATTTGGGGCCCATACCCTGACAAATATTATGCCAGATGATCTTTGAGGTTCTTTCAACCCTATAATCTCATTAATCCAAGACAGAAGCAGCAGAAAGGTAAAAGCATTTATCTCCTGACCCACCTTTGGAAAATACTGGTTGAAGGGCCCAATTAATTAGTATTTTTAAAGAACTTGGAGATCTATTTTTTTTAATAAGAAAATGAACATAAGTGCAAAGCATCATGACTACTCATTATTTAATTTAATGATTTGTGAAGATTCTGTTGCCATGGCAACTGAGCACTATTTATAAAAATTAGGAACATAAATTATAAATAATAATATTATTACAAGCAGAAGGGACTCGAACCTCTCAATCAGAAAGGAATAATTTCCAGATGGAAAAAAACATTGTTTGCATCACATATGGGGAAGGGTGCTGGTGAATTTGCATTCGCACAGTGTTTTAGAGGGAGAAATCAGGTCAAGATGATGATTTTATGTCATTTGCATGACAGTCTGTGTCTTTGTATTCCACAGGGTGTATCAGATCCGCTTTGTGATTCAGGAGCGTGAGGGTGGGGCTGGTGATGGTGTCAGAGAAAGAACGAAGGCAGGGGTGAGATGTCACCTCTGAGATATTAGAGTCACCTCCCCCCCACCCTATCCAACCCACTCACCATGGTGATGCAAGTCAGCTTTCCAATGTGTTCTTAGACTCAGGGAAGGTCAGACCAGAATGTCCCTGTTTACTGACGGGCTGGAAATTTGGAGCTCCATTAGATTAGATGCATTTTAATTTAATCAATGTATCTGAGGATTGTGCCCTAAGCCCACTGAGGCCAAGAGAGGCAGGCAGCCAAGGAGGCTGAGGCAGAGGTTAGTGGAAAAAATTTGCTGCCCTGAGAGTTTGCAGCCAGACTTCACTGCCATGTGACTAAGGTCACACCCACCGTCAAGGGTGGGACCGTCCAGTTGGGGGAAATCAGTTCCACCAGGGAGGTCCAGCAGGGAACTGAGGCCAAATGTTCAATCAAGGTCACACACAAAACAAGTTCATGGTAGAGGCAGTATCAGAACCCAGATATATAATTCCTAGTCTAAGACCCCTCTCCATGGTCAGGCTCCTCCCCTCACCACCCTACCAGGGTCCTGTGAAGAGCATCTACTGAGGTCAATTACTAATTAGCCCTCTTGCCACCATCCTGGTGCTATCTAGACAATCACCTACGTGTTCAGGCTAGAAACCGCTTGGATTACCCTAAGAGATTGCTCTGATGGAGGACCATCAAATCTGGTTAAACCACATCTTTCCTAACAGAGTTGATTGTTGACTACTAAATGTGTTTATACCAGGGATTTCCACTTAAATGCCATTCTCCTTATGCTCTGCCTGTCTAAACCCTACCCCTCCCACAAGGACTAAAGCATGTGACTACTGACTCCAGAAATCCTTCCAGGGATTTCACCCTCTACCACCCCTTGTATTCTGAGGTAATGCATTGGAAGGCAGAGGACAGGAGTGCCTTGTAAAGCTCTTGTCAAGGGAGGAGTGCACTGGCTTCTGTGCTTGCATTCAAGTTGGTTCTGGATAAGCCTTGGAACATGAGCCCAGATTTTCTGGATGAGCATTGGCACTGGGCAGAGATGTGGAGGGCATGCTCTGATGGCTGTCAGCACAACCCCAGAAGAGTGGACCCCAACATACTCCTCTCATCCACTGAATTCTTTCAAATGAAGGTGATTCTAAGGATGCAGTGTTAACCAAAACATATTCCAGGCACTGAGAGCAAACAGAATGTTTGCAGAATATAATTGCCTTTTCTTGCCAAGACAAAGGGAATAACCTACAGAGCCAGTACCAGGATGAACACTCAAACACAGTGGTAAGCATAGGGTGCTGTGGACTGGATGCCCCCCAACCTCACTGAAGCTTAACCCTCACTGTAAATGTTGAGAGTGCAAAATCCTGTTATGGTAATTGAAAGGTGAGGCCTTGAAGAGGTGATTAGATTGTAGGACCTTGCTATAGTGAATGGATTAAAAATGATGGTCAGGGGTGTATTTCTGAGGGCTTTGAAAGGACAGCACATGATGTAATCCCATACCCACTGGCTGCCTGCCATCTTCCAGCATGAGTAGAAGCAGCCTGAGGCCTGTGCCAGATGCAGCTGTACCAGAATCATAAGCCAAATAAACCTCCGTTCCTTATAAATTACCCAGTCTCAGGTAATCTATTATAGCAACACAAAAACGGACTAATACAGGGGGCACACCAAAACCAGTCTATGTCAAGGGAGGAAATGCTTAAGCAATTGAACTCATACTCCATAACTTCATCTCTAACATTTACTTTATTTTACTTTTTTAAAAAGCTAAGTTTATTATACAGTGAAATTGTAATATATACTGTCCAAATAAAAACCTAGCAACTTTTTTAGCATTTGGGCGGGGCTGTTCTCACCACAGTTTGACTCAAGGGGAAGAGAAGGAAAAGGAGAAGAGGCCTCCAGAATTGGAGGAGTGGGCTTTCCTCCCCCAGGTCACCCGTGATCAGACACCATGGCCCTGCTGACTCTCCCACTGCGGTGGGTGCCGAGACTGGGCCCTGCAAGTGGAGCATTTCTGAGCACGCGTGTTCACCTGCTGTCTTCCTTCCTGCAGTTCTATTGCAAAGGTTGGAAGTGATGTTGCTTTGGATCCAGATAACCTCCCCCACGATTTGATGGTTCTTCTCTCTCATGTCTCATGACAAAAAAAAATTTGGGGGGGTGGGAGGAAGAGTAGAAAAATAGGGTCCATCCACACTATTTTATAAACGGGGAATTTGGCATTTAGAGAGGTCAGAATTTTATATAAAGCAGTGATCCTGATTGAATCCACCATGACCTAACATCTTGAACAATTATTTTCTTACCACCTGTATTAGTCCATTTCTGTTGCTTATATTGAATCCACCATGACCTAACATCTTGAACAATTATTTTCTTACTACTTGTATTAGTCCATTTCTGTTGCTTATAACCGAATACCTGAAACTGGGTAATTTATAAAGAAAAGAAATGCATGGCTGACAGTTTGGGATACATGGATGAAGACGTTCCTCTTGTGGGAACTCAACACAGAGTCCCGTGGTGACCAGCTTATCCCATGGTGAGAAATGGCAAGAGCAAGAGGGAGCTGACCTTCTCTGAGCTGAACCACGCCGAGGGTAACTCATTAGTCCATGAATGGATCAAGCCATTCATGAGGAAACAGTCTTCACGATCCAACCATCTCTCAAAGGCCCCACCTTTCAAATACTGTAATTGGATTTCCTACCCTGTTAACACTGTTACAATGGGGGTCAAGTCTCCAATACATAAACTTTGGGGGACACATTCAACCTACAGTGCTATCAGACCTCCCTTCATTCCCAAAGTGGAGCAGCTTTCAGCAAAGCCACCATTGCAAGCCTATTGCCCCCACCTGCTTTGTGATCTGCTCCCCAGCCTGCGATATCTATCTCCTTGTATCTTGCCTGATCAATTGCCTGATGATGTCCTTCCACCTCTTCCTGAGACTGGTGGGAAATTCGATGCTTCCTGCCTGTACAGCCCTTGGGCTCCCAGGGGCGGCCCTCTAAATTCACGTCTGAAAATGCATCTCTGTCTGTTCTCTCTGGAGAGAATCCCAAGCCATGTTGTGCTCCAATAACTCCACCCTGAGATACAACAACCAGACTGTCTGTTCCAAGTCTGCTTATGAGAAAAACAGCTTCCTAAGGATCTCCACATCAATGTGAGCCTTGGAGACTTTGTGTCCACCTTAGGGAACCCCAGCAAAATAGTACTCTGGCATTCTTTAACTAAACCACTCACTCCTTTGTCTGGTCTCAAATATCTGCGTTATGTATGCTTACTGATCAGACACCTTTTAGGACGTTGATTATTTCTTCTAAATGAGGAGGTAAAAATAATAGAAGCATTTGATATTTGATTTGTAGGAACAAACTGCATGGCAGGCAGGGACATCTTGCTTCGAGGACAGGCCCCACGCCCCAGCCTGACAACACAGACTCTGAGGAGAAGCAGCCCAAACCTTTTGTTTTTTCTTGGCAGATCCGGCCTGCATCCTCTTCCCCCACAGGATAGTCTTGGTGGACACCAGAGCTGCCGCAGCCTGAACTCCCGTTTGTTTGGATCTGGCTTGGGTGGACAGCGGGAGATTTATTTTTATTTCTCCTCAAGGGACAAGGAAGGGGAGGGGAGGAGACAAAGAGGGTGGGTTTGTAGGCTTGTTTGAGTCCCATAAATAATAACTCATCAAAGGTTAGAAAATGATTTCTTTTTCATGTGGATACTGCAGGCTCCTTGCCCAGTGTTCAGATAAACATTTATTTAGGCAAATAGTTTATGAATTATACAGTGCTTTCTTAAAACTGGGTGGTGTGGGGAAAAGTACAGCATCCTGAAGTGCTTCCCTTGGTTCCATCAGATGTGAGTGAGGGATTTGCATGAGGCAGGTAAGTACCCCAAGGTTGAGGTACCCCCACCTCAGCAGCCACTCTTGGCCTCCATGGTGGGATCAAGGGCTCCTGGACTCACAAGACAACAGAGATGAAATGGGTTGTTTTCAGACCTTGAGGAAGGCTCTGCATGGCTCCCCTCCCCAGGAAAACAAATATGTACTCATATACCCAAGGTCCTTTTCACAACTCCCAATGTACACAGGCAGCTCGAAGCCTTCCAAAAACACTCCAAGTGTCCTTGGACCCCAGTTGAAAAGTCCCGCTTGAACCCACATGCCTTATTTTACAGATGTGGAAATCCAGAGCTAAACCCAGAAAGGGGGAGTTCAAACAGCAAGTCTGTGGCCAGTCAGGCAGATACAGCATAAAGCCCTTCTGACTCTTGATCCTGTTCCACAAAGAAAAAAGGAGAAATCCAGATGAACAGGCAGAGGCATAGCTGGGGTGAGGATGAGAGTGTACCTGGGAGAGCGTCACTCAGGGCTCTCTGACCAGGAATCGGAAGCCCTGAGGGGCTTTGGCAATTGTTAGGAGACTAGAGACCCTCTGCTCAATGCAGTGCCCACTGTTACCATTTGTGTAGTATTAGTCAAACTAATGCAATAAAATAAGTTGATTTCTATTTTGCACTAGAAGTTAAGGACACAAAGATGAGTAAGGCACAACCTGATGACATAGTCAGGAAAAGAAGGAGGGAGAGAAGGAAGGAAGGAAAACTGTTATCCATGTGGTGCATAATAAAAGAGGGAGGCTGAATAGAGAACATGGCAATAAACAGGAAGGAACAGTTATTTCTGCTGGAAATGCCAAAGAAAGCCTCATTTGATATAAGGAAATAAGATTTGACCTGGGTCTTGAAATATAGGTAAAAGAAAGGTCATTGTGTTGATTAGGGTCCAAAATGAATTTAAGTAATGAGAGGAAAAGAAGAAAAGATAGAAGAAAGGGAGGGAGAGAGGAAAAGAGGGAAGGGGAAAGAGGCACCTTAGTCAGGAAGACAGAAACCACCCCAGGTGCTTCAACTGGAGGGGGGTTGATACTGGGAATTGGTTATATGGGGTCACAGAACTGCTGAAGAGCCAAAGAAGAGAACGGTGAGAGAATCCAGGAATTAACAACAGCTGGAAGTCACCGCCACAAAGAAAGGAGATGGTGTTAGCAGAATGTAGATGTGAGGCCCTCTGGTGGGAGCTAGAACCACAGTGGACATGTCACAGTGGGAGCTGGAGTAACAGAGGGACATAACCACTGTTGGAAATGACACCACTCCCTTCCCCTCCCTCTAATCTTGTGACAGTGTCTTCCATTAGTCAACCTGATCTGAAAGCTGGAGGGTCAGGGAAACACAGAGCCAAGGTGGTTCAGCTTCTCACAAGGGCCACAGAGGCAGCTTGTCGTTTTCTCCCATGGTGCAGGTGCAGATGCGGAGACTTAGAGCCAGAAGGCCACTTGTCAAAAGTAAAGGAGCGAGTAAGACGTGTGTAGGGCACACACACGGGTCTCTCTTCCCCAGAGACTCTGCTCTTTATCATTTCACAAAACTGCCTCCCCATATTTAGCCTTCACTACATACTTTGCTCGTTTGATTTCCAAAGTTCTTTTACATAGTTTCTATTTTTCAAACAAAACATACCAGGGTCTTTGTTCTTATCCCAGATTCTATCAAATGGCAATTACTTGCTTTCAGGAGGTATGGCAAAATTTAATCTTTTTATAAAAAGTTAAAAGCAACTATTATTTTTGATACCTTTGTATCAAAGCAGAGGTCTTATTAGACCCCAGGTTTGGTGATCTTTGGGAAACATTAAGGATCAGGAGCTCAGACTGCAATGTAGGACCTTGTGCTAATCTAAGATGCGTTCTATTGACAAGAGTTTAGTCATTGCCAGCACCCCAAATCCAGACTGTTCCAAGTCCCTTTGGCAAAAGAGATGCCTCTGTTACAGGCAATTTGTACTTCAAGGTTTCATCTTGGTCATTACAGCTCCTGCAGCTGATTTAAATATTTTAATGAATGTTGTTATTGTCTCTGTGCCTGGGGGTCTTTTCAGCGGAGGTTGCAATTTGAAGGAGGAAAAAAATACAGAAAAATAGCTCTAAATAAGTCAGTGACAATGGATGACTCACTTTGGTAATGCAGTGAAACCCAGGCTAGGATGTCACCAGCATGAGGTGCACATGCTAATAACGAATGCCCCTGTTCTGGAGAGAAGGGGCACTGAGGTACAGAGGTGGGTCGTTGGAGGAACTAGAGCCATCTTCCAAGAGTGTCTTTACCAGACTGGACTGAAAGTGAGGGAATAGGTGGAGGTAAAGTGTTAAGAGTGCATACGGTGGTGTGACATCACATGCGAAGTCACAATGAGCATGGAGGGGGGAAGACAGGAGAAAATGAAGAAAATAAACTTTAATACTATAGGAATTCTGTTTGCTATTCCACTTAAACAGAGTATGTCCTATTTGAGCATTACTTGGTAGTTGTGGCACTCAAGTTCTTCACTAAATAGGTCTCAGTTCCAACATGTGTGAAGCTCTCATCATAGAGGGTGATTTTCAGTGTTTAGAAATGGGCATTTCTCACGCAACATAGATCCAAAACTAGGGCTTATTTCTACCTCTGATGTTCTTCAAAAGAAACAGCAGGATGTCCCACCACTGGAGGAGAAACTAGAGGTGACAGAGTTATTGAGAGATGGCACATCAGCCTCAATATGGTGGCCTCCAAAGGGATTTCAAGAGATCGTGGCCTCGGGCCACCTTTGCTTGCCACGATGACATTGGCCTCCACCCTGCAAGTGTTGTGCACTACGACCAGCGTTTACGGTCACTACACCCACTCATTCATTCGATCATGCACTTCGCAGGTGTTTATTGAGCACCATCTCTGTTGCACGCAGTGATCAGGGGATGCCAGGATACAGCGATGATTGGACAGTCATGGGCCCTGTGTGCTTAGCACTCGCATTTTGACAAGGGAGACAGGCACAAATCAATAAATGGCATAATTTCAGGTAATTAGCACAATTATGGAGAACAACAAAGCATGTTTAAGAGATAGAGTGGGACTGTCATTTTGGATACTGGGAGTAGGGGGTCAACAAGGCGGAGCAGGCACTGAGTCATGTGAAGGGGGAGTCATGCACGGATCCAAAGAAGAGAATTCCAGAAAAAGGGCCCTCAAACGAAAAGGAGCAGGCTGTGTTTGAGGAAAAATTCACACCATAACTCATTAGTGTGCTTCCTCCAGAAAACAATGGAGCAGCAGGAAACACATGATTAACCCCATTTTACATATCGAGAACTTGGGGCTCATGAAATCCCTGCCCAGAGTGTGGCCAAGCCCAGCAGAGCAGGCAGATGTGGATGTGATCTGGGAAGGGATCTCTTGGCAGAACCCAGGGACAAAGCTGATAAAAGTGCAATCGAACAGAGGTGAGACCAGAGTACTAGGGTCTACAGTCAGCCCAGGGTCAGGCCGTGGGCATGGACACAGTTACTAAGACAGGCCCCAGGCTGAAGGCCACTTGTCAGAAACTGGTCAACGCCAAGGAGTCTCTGCAGCAATGCAGATTCTGAAGCCAAGACATGGTAAAAGCACCAGGATAGAGTGCAAAGGCTTTTTCAAGAGCCCTCTAGGAAACCGGCTTCCTGAATTCTATCTTGCCTACTTATACATCAGTGTGGAATGGCTTATGACATTTAAATGCACACAGAATGAAACTGTTAAAATAAGTCTTAAAGAAGAATGACCAGAGGTCATGTGGAAGAAGGGGAAAGATAACTCCACTGAGGCTCTTGGATGAGACAGTGACTGCAGCTGAGTCTTAGGTTGAGTGCCCAGTCAACTCAGCCAAGGCCAGAGCTGTATTGTAGCATCACTGGATGAGAGAAAATAAGAACATTTCCTGGGAGATAATCACCAAGCTCTGAAGTTATTTTTGGGGTCCTCCCATAAAAGATGCCTTTCTCCACAGCATTTTTATGGCCAATAGTTAGGTCACCTTCTATTGGGAGATGATATATCTTGTGTGCAAATGGTGACTCCCAGTCTGGGTAATTCCAGGGTGTTTGTAGGATGCTGGCCGGTGTTTGAGCCCCACCTGTGTCAGAATCCTGCCTGTTTGTTAGCCTTCAATTCTCCCTTAAACAATTCCCGGAAGCCAGACAGGGCGGCAGCTTCCCCATGCTGTGAAGCCCTCGGGCTTGCTGTGGCCAGTGTAGACACAGAGAACTCAGGAGCCGGCAAAAGAGTATCAACCACCACCTACGCCCTCCAAATTGCCACAGAGAGTCTCTGCCTCGAGGATCTGGTCTTGAATAAAGCAAACAGTGCGAGCCCATCATAATTAAAGTTTTCAAGATTTCTGCTTCAGTTATTTTACTCAAAAAGCATAATCTCTTGGAGTCTAGAATGATGCAACTAGTATTTACAAAGACTAAATGGCCCCAACCTCTGGGCCTTCGAGGGGCCACCCGGGAGGGAGCAGGAGGGAGAAAAAGGCCAGGGGAAGGACCGGAAATGCTTCCTACTCTGAGAAAGTTCTGGCGGGCAGCCTTCTACAGCTGTCACAAGCTTGGGAATATTTACTCCCCCGCCCTCCACCGCAGCCACCGTGCCGCCATATTCCCTTCCGGGCTAATCCAGAACGTGACCCAATGAAAAGATTTAGAAATCTCACCTCCATGTTCAGGCATCCCAGCTGCTCAAGGAACTCTGTTCTTTTCAGGGCCTCTCACCAGGAACATGTGTGTTTACATTCAGACATTCACCTCTTGTTAGGTAAAGCCTGTATCATCAGTCCCTTGAGATGAGTATGTTCTCAGCAGAACAAATAGGGATAGTGATCAGGAAAATCACATGCCTAAAAAGCCATAATGATTAGATGGGGGGAATACTCAGACCAACTCAACTGAACTTTATAAACGTTGATTGGATTGAGGGCCGCCTTTGTGGTAGACTCTGTACTGGGCAGTCTGCTATGTTCCAATAACAATAACAACTGATAACTTCTCAGAAGTTACAATTTAATAAGCTTTTTACAACCATTGTTTTGTTGATTTATACCACGAGCCTGTGAAGTTCTAATTATTCATGTCATTTGACTGAAGTCAATGAGACTCAGAGATACCAAGTAACTTTCTCAAGGTCACACAGTTATCAAAGCAGTAGAAATTGGGCTTGAACCCAGGGTTTCAGACTTTCAATCATGTGTTTCTTCTTCTACACTGGTCTACCTGTGTAGATCCAGTATTCCAGAGAACTGAAAGATTAACACTTTGTATGAATAGGATAGAAATAGTTTTTACTGATTCGGACCAGTCTGGATTGGTCTTATGCAGTGCATTTGCCATCAGGGCCATAGCTCTCAACACTGGCAATCAAAATGGTCAGTGTATGTCCATGTCACCGTGTCTACACACATGCACACACACAATGACTACCGGTGCCAAACACTTTCCACACCATTTAGTTAACCTCTCTGCACAATCCGAGAAGGTAAAGGCCATCATCATCCCCACTTCACAGAAGCTCAGAGGAATGAAGTAACTGGTCCAGTCACATAGCTGGTTAAACCCTGACCAGACTGTCTCCAGAGTCCAGCTGTGGTGCTCTTCATGTCTATATCGGTTTCCTAGGGCTGCTGTAACAAAGTGCCTCGCACAGGGTGGCTTAAAACTACAGATGTTTATTCTCACAGTTCTGGACACCAGAAACCAGAAATCAAGGTTTTGCAGAGCTGTACTCCCCTCCCTTCAAAGCCTCTGGGCAAAGCTCCTTTCTTGCCTCTTCCAGCTTCTAGTGCTCTAGCTTTTCCTTGGCTTGTGGCAGCATCACTCCAATCCCTGCATGTGTCTTCCCATAACTGTCTTCTCTCTGTGTCTATCTCTGTCTCTCCTCTTTTTATAAGGACACCTGTCATATTGGATTAGGATCTAGCATAATTCAGTATGACCTCCTCTTAACTTGATTACATCTGCAAAGACCCTGATTTCAAATAAGGTCACATTCACAGGCACCAGGGATTAGAATCTTAATGTATCATTTGGGGAGATGCAATTCAACCCATATGATATCCATTGTCTTCTTCCCTTCTCCCCCTCATATCAGGCTCCCTCTCTCTCATTTAAAATAAAAGTCATTTTTCAGCTGACAATTATAAAGTGTTCAAAGATGATAGAAGGGGAAACTGATCCTCAGGGAAAGGAAGCGATCCCAGAATGTCAGGGCTCCAGTCTGAACCAGTTCCCTTTCTCCAATACCCTAACCCTTACAAATTTTTTTTCCCGGAATTGAATGAGATTTACCTTCCAAATCGAATGAGAAATAAAATTGAGCATGGCTAAGTCTTTGCTAAACCTGACTTCTGAGGCTTCCATCTTTAACAAAATTAAGGAATTATTTATTTGGTGGGCTGGTAAGAAAAGAAAAATCTACACTTACTCTGCGGGCATCGCTTCCATAGCTCTAAAATGATGAAGTCTTGCATCCAATGTCTTTTGTGATGAACAGAGTTGTCTTCCTTTGTAAATGTTGCTGTTCTTCTTGTCTGAGATAATATTAGTTAATGTCGTCCTATAGAAAGCCAATATCCTGATATAAATGTTGAGGAAAGCACTCGTTTTATCCCCTTCATGGCTATTTAAGTATTGAGCCATGATAAGGTTGTATGAAATCTCAAAGTGTGCGCAGCCCAGATGATATTAATATTCAGGAGTAACTGTGAGCATCAAGTTACTCTAAATCTACACTGCCCAGGCAGAAGCCTGTATTTCCAAAATAAATTACTTGTAAAATGTAATGTCTCGATGAAATATTCAAGTTTAAACCCATTTTGAATTCCCAATTTCAAATACAGACACAAACTTATGCTGCAGCTTCTCTGTCCATATCTGAAAGTGAGCAGGCACATTGAATCAAACAGCTAGAGTTGGCAGAGAAAAATAATCCCCCCGTCAAAGTAAACTGCAGAAATCCATAAATAAAAACCAGAGCTACAGAAAATCTCAGCTATACAGGAAAGTTGGTACATGTGCAATTAAAGACTTAACTTCACCCCCTCCCCCCCCCATCCTGGCTTGGAGATTTAAGGGTCCTATTTTAATAGGCAAATATGCATGAACTTGACTTTCACCAAAAATCTGTCTACAGTTGCACCCAAATGTCTATAGTTTTTAACCAGAGTTACACTTGGGAGCAGAAAATTATTTGCAGAGCATCGTAAGAGGAATTAAAAATTTTTTTTGAATGAGGATTAGCAGTGGGACTAAGCAGAAGGACCGGGAGGAGAAAGCCTATTCCCATAAGCTCCTCCCCTCCTCTCCCAGGCAGCCTCCCATCTCCTGGGCCTTGGGTTGCGTACACACCTACCCAAGAAGGAGAAAAACTCACAGCGAATGGGACCTCCAGTGGGGGAGTTCAAGGATCTTAGGAGTCGTCTGGTGCCTGTTTCACAACCAGGGAAATAGGAGATCAGAGATTCTTGCCCAAGCTCTTAGAGTGCCAGAGCTCCATCAAACTATTTTCAGGTCCTTTACCTTCTGGAAGATTACATCCCTTCAAATCTAAATGACTCACATGCACAAGAATCTCGTTCTCTTTGGCACATACGAGTAGAACTCCTTGCACTTAAGGAATATGCTGCTGTAACCTCTGACTGTCCAAGGCCAACTCTGCCACTTGCAGCAGAACCAACCTGGCTCTTATAAAGAGTGCTGTGATGAACATTGGGGTACAGGTATACCTTCAACTTGATGATTTCCATTCCTTTGGATATATTCCCAGCAGTGGGATAGCTGGGTCATATGGCAGATCTATCTGCAACTGTTTGAGGACTCTCCATACCATTTTCCATAGAGGCTGCACCATTTTGCAATGTATGAGAGTTCCTTTTTCTCCGCAACCTCGCCAGCATTTATCGTTCAAAGTCTTTTGGATTTTTGCCATCCTAACTGGGGTGAGATGGTATCTCAGTGTAGTTTTGATTTGCATTTCCCGGATGCTGAGTGATGTTGAGCATTTTTTCATATGACTGTTGGCCATTTCTATATCTTCCTTAGAGAATTGCCTACTTAACTCTTTTGCCCATTTTTTTATTGGGTTGCTTGTTTTTTTCTTGTAAAGTTGTTTAAGTTCCTTATATATTCTGGATATTAATCCTTTGTCGGATGTATAATTTGCAAATATTTTCTCCCACTGTGTTGGTTGTCTTTTAGCTCTGTTAATTGTTGACAAAATAAAAATTTAACAAAAAAAAAAGAACTAACCTGGCTCATCACTCAGCATCTGACCCTCAGTTTTCTCCCTTTAGAATGGGCTTTGCAACCCCCCTCCCCACTAAAACAAAAAACTATGCAGACATACACAATTATTTTTATAAATTGCTGCAATTAGAATCAGTTTCATGAGTCAAACAAGTTATGAGATTCTGCTTCCTCTTCTCCCCCAATCTGATAGTGTTGTCTAATCAACACCAACAGCAACGGCTTCCCACATATGAGGCACTATTTGCCCCACTGTGTTTTTCCTACTTTTTTCTCCCTTTGATTTTCTCTTCCTCGTTTCCTGTTTACTTCTTCCTTGTCCTCCTGCTTTTATGTTGGACTCAGTAGTCTCATAATTATCAACTCAGTTCCAGAAGCACCAAGTTCCTGTTCATGGACATCCTGAGCCATGAGGCAGTTTAGCCAGAAGGAGCCCAGGCAGAGGAGGCTGTTCAGGCTGGGGAAGCAATGGGTGCTTCAGGGAGGGTGGGGGAGAGGGGAGTGGGAGGGAAGGAAGAGAGGGAGCTGGCCAAACACCCTGTGATGCCCCCTCCCCAGCTCCCCAATCACTCAGTCCCCACACCCCAGACATCCGAAGGCAAGTAAAGGTCATCATGCTGGCCAGCATTGGCTACAAGTGCCATCTGGGTCAAGAGAATGCTTACCTGTCATGCCAGCCCTGGCCCAATCCACGTCCCATCCCCACTACTCCCAGAGAAGCCCCTTCCCCTGTTAGCTCTGTTTGCAATTTCTTTAACCAAGACCAAGTTTTTCTGGCCACAGAATCAAAAAGGAGATATCTGAAGAAAAATCCAACAGTGGGGGAGACAGGGATAATGAGGTCTAGGACACAGCAGGAGCAAAGGTGCCGATGAGCTCCTGATGATTCCAGTGCAGCCCTGATCTGCCCGCAGCCCTGATCTGCCCACAGCCCTGCAGTAAATGCCTCCAGCAGCTTCCTCCACCCCCACGCCACCAGGAGGACAAGTCCCCAGTGCCCAGCCCACACACTCCTGAGCTACCATGTGTCTCCACCCACATCTCCCTGTTCGCCAATTTCACCCTCTGAACTCCAGACTCAACAAACCACACTGGGTCCTTCACCGCTGCTACATTTCACGGAAAATGAGACCTTTTGGTCTCCATCCCCTCTTGTTAAATACCACCACTTGATCAGCCATCCGCTGAAACAGCGCTGCTTCTGGAAAGCTATCTTGACTGAGGATACAGACACACACACACACACACACACACACACACACACACTCCTCTGCCTAGACTGAAAATTCCATGAGTCCAGAGGCCTGAACCAAAGTGCATCTGTCGTGAATGTGTGTGTGTCTATGTGTGTTGCTGTGTGTGTATCTCTGTAAGTCTGAGAGAGAAAGTGGGGAGAGAAAGAGAGAGATCCCATAGTTTATTATGGACTTCATAACAAGGAACAGCCATGTGTATTTTTAATGCCTCAGATTCCACAGCACTTTGGCAAATGTTAGGTGCCTAATAGGTACTGAATGAATGAATGAATGACCCCCACCACCCCACCCTGGATAAAATGCCTCTTCCAAGCTCCCATAGTTTCCTTTCCTGCCCTCTCCTCTAGGAATTACCAAATCTGTCTGGCCGTCTGTTTCCACGTCTGTCTCCCCTCTGGACTATGAGTGCCTAAAGGACAGGGACCATTCTCCAGCCCCAAGCCAGGCACAAAACACACTCAGAATATTTACTGGTTAATGAGCATGAAATTGTACAAGGCCCCAGCTATGGTCTTTTGCTCTATAAGGTCATAAAATTCTTCTGACATCTCGTTCTAGCCTGTCACGTTCAGGAGCAAGGGGTTTTCCCGGACCCTCCACACTGCATTCATATTCTGGCAGCGGTCCCAGCCGGCAGGGGCCCAAGCAGATAGAACCGAGCCACAGGAGCTGAAGATTACAGCCTGGCTCTGAGCGCACCTGCGAGGGACGAGGCGAGCAGAGTCCTGCCGCTGCCCTCGGCACATGATTTTTTATCTCCAAATATAATGTAATAAGACGTGATAATAAACACACCACACAGGGAAACAAATCATTCCTGCTCCCAACTGCTGTCTTGCTTGCACTGGCTGCTGTAAAAGGCATGAAAAATGTCACCTTTCAACCATACCACATTTTTAAAACTAAGTGGATACTTTTAAAAATGTTAAATGATGCTACTAGAGAATATTAGCATTTTTCTCAAAATAGCCAACAGCAGCTGCTTAATAGTCTTCAGGTACATATAAAAAAAGAAGGAAAGGAAAAAACAAAAGGCAGAAAGAGAAGTGAAAGCTGGCTGTTGTCTCTAGAGTTCCAAAGAAGAAGTCCTGTCTTAAGTCCTGCTCTAGCTTAGAAATGGGCTATTTTGCCTTCAGTTTTACCAACACTTAAAAAAAAAAGTCCTTATTTTCCTTCTCTCTGAGGCCCCTCACGTGTCTTTTAGGCCAAGTATAAAGGATAACAGGTCATAACAATTTTTGTGTATATAGTCCAATTAACACCAAATGGGGGGGAAATAAATCAAAAGTACAGAGAATGGGAAAAGGAACAGCGTTCTTGCCACACGAGGATGTTAGCGTTATTTGTTTAACCACAAGGCTCCCAGTGAGAGCAGCTCCATTTTCAGCACTTTTCTAATGAGCAAAAAGCCAGTGTCTTTTGACAAATTTCATCATAAAACAGTCCTATCTCCTTTAGTCTTCTGCCGGCTGAAACTGAAACAGCACCAGCTCCACTGCTCATTGTCCCTGCTCTTAAATAGAACAAAGCAAGCATCCAGACTTCATTTTGATAAGGAAGCAAACTCAAGTGACTTAAGATCACACCAAGTCAAAGCCTTCTGGTTCAGGGCTTTGCCACTGCAGTAGCATCTGCTACTGTCGAGGGGTTTTTTTAGAAATGAAGCTCCCAGTTGATCTCGATTGCCATTGATTGCCAATTTGATACCACCAAGACTGTAGAGTTCCGGGTCCATAGGAGATATTGTCTAGCCAAAATGCAATATGCAATCAGCCCGCAGAGTGAGACACTACTCAGGGCCAAGGGGTATCAACCTGAGCTTCCATATCTTTCCTTTTATCAAATGTAACATGCAGTTTACTCCGACGGACCCACTACCGCTCCTGCTAAATCTAGGCATCAAAATCGTGGTTGCCATTTTCAGGTTGGGTCTAAGTATATTTATCAAAACACCCTCCTGGTTACATCAGCTAGAACTTTATGAACACAGCAACAGGACTGCTCATGAATGAATGGGTTCAGCACAGAATGGCTTCTCTATGTGGGTCACCCAATATCAACCTTCGGGGGAGGTAGATCACAAACTCTAGAGGATCTGATCAAATGCCCAGTCCTTCCTCTTTGATATAGTGTAATCAGAGTTCCTCTGCACGTGGTGCAAGTCCTGTTGTGTCTCTTCTGGAGTTCTCAGAGTCCTTCCTCCGTGCTGTCTGCATGTTCTGCACTGTCACACTCTTGTCCTTGGGTTGGGGTCCTCGATCTGTTCTGCAAAACTTCTGGAGTTTGTATCCACCGATGTTGAGAGTCCCCTTTCAGTGCTCTGTCTTCAGCAATTGTTTTCTCGGGAAAATTCTCTCTTCATGACAGTCTACAAAAGTCTACCTGTTAGTTAATTGTTAACAAAGGGACGGCTCCTGTCTGTCTTGTGGATTCCCTTTGACCCCCTCCCTTCACCTCAGCTTGCTGCTGTGGAGGGAGGAATGCCTTAGATGCTTTTTGTGCAGGAAGGTTATCGGGATTCAAGCACAAGAATAAGGGGACATCATGTCCCCTCCTATCCCTCACCCCAAATATGACGTGGATAGCCTGGCACATGCTGCCAAGGAAACTTAATGACCCCTCCCTGCCCACTTGTTTAGTGATCTCTGTGCTCAGCTCCATACAGGCCACATAGTCTAAAACCAAACCAGGGCTCAGGAGAACAAGGGTTCTCTCCATATGTACTTTGTCCTGCATACACCCAGAAGTATCATGGGGGTCCTACCTAGAAAAGCATATAGAAAAAGAAGACCAGAGACACCCTAGAACCATAGGCAAGCTTGCTCCTGGGAGGCCACAGCTCCCACAGAAAAGTGCTCAAACCATGACCCCAAACTGCAATCAAACCCAGAGTCTCAGCTCTTATTCCACTCCCTCTCCTGTTGTACAAAAATACTTAATAAATGTCAGCTTTTGTGATAGGATCAGACCTCCCACCCTACCCATTCAGGTCTATATTCCAATCTACATAAAGATGATTGCCCCAGCTACACGCCCCACACCATGGGCATGCCCCCGAGTGACCTGCTCATCAACTCTGTTGTCCATTTCCCACACTGGTAAGTGAAACCCTTGTGTGCTCTCTCTCCCTCTCTCCTTCCTTCCAACTCCCCTTTCTTTCTTTCCTTTGATTATTCATTAAGTCAAAAGACACTGCTATTCTACAGCATGCCAGGCATTGCTTTGAGACTGGGGGGTAGAGTGGTGAAAACAACAAATGGATTCTACCCTCATGGAACAAATATTTTAGCAGAAGGACATCAGGGCATGGGGAAAAAAATTGAGCTATTGACTCACAAAAGAAAAAAAGTAAATGCAATTCCTAATTCTGTGATTTACTAAAAGCAACGTTGGGGAAATTTGCATAATATGTTTATTCTTGAGTTCCTGATAAACTGGAAAGAATTGTACCTACCTTGTAGGATTATCATGAGAATTAAATTGAATAATGCTTGTAAAGCAACTGGCACATAGTAGGTGATCCATGGATACAACTATTTTTATCATAAGCCCATTGTCTTAAATAATGGCATCAAAACCTTTTTTGGAAATAATAAGGATGACTTCTTAATATAAAAGGGTATATTTCATGTTATAAATTACATATATGTGTAATATTAGCCAATATGAACATTGAGTCTTAATAAAGTTTAATTTTTCTTATATTTTTAGATAAAAATAAATATAACTGAAAGTTCTAATATGTTTTCCCACACCCTGTGAGCAATCACCCCACTTTGAAGATCACAGATAGAAAATGAGTTTCAAAGTAATATCAGTGTAATTTCATAGCGAAAAAAGTACCTTCCAAAATCCCATGCTTTCCCTAACTCTCCTAGTAGTGTGGTGTTAACAAAGGTGCCCAACTCACAGAAGAGAAACTGAAATGGCCAATAAACATTTGAAACTAAGTTCAACCTCATTAGGAATCGGGGAAATGCAAATTAAAACAACAAGGTACTCTTTCTCAAACATGAGATTGGCAAATATGAAAAAGTCTTCAGATACCAAGTGCTGGTAAGGGGGCAGGAAATGGGGATTTCCAAGGATTGCTAACGGGTGTGTCAAATGAATGGTGACATCTTTTATTAGAACATTTGTCGATTTCTACTAAAAGCAGAAACTGTGCACACCATGTGCCCTAGCAATTATGTTACCAGGACAGACACCTTAGAGAAGGGCTTATTCTTGTTTTTTTGTGGTAGACCCTTTTGACAGTGTGTGATGCTTATAAATATGTAGGCATAAATGTACATGCGTGTGTATACTTACAAAATATATTTTAAATATATAGAATAAAATACACAAGATTGCAAAAAAGCCAATTATATTGAAAACAGCTATAAATGGTTGAAAACAAATTTTTGATATTATAATATATGTGTTCTTTTTTAACCCATTAAAATAGAAATCTAGTAACAATCTCATAATTACTGCAATTTTAAAGTGCTGATGCTCGTAAGTGATATTTTGAGATATCTTTAACAACCGTAATGTGATCTGAAACTGTGCTTCCCGTGGCTTTCAAAGCCACAGTCGTGCTAATGCTACTAGAGTTTGTTGTCTGCACTCATAGTCAGAGGAAATGCTGAATTGCAGGGAAAGGTTAGCAAAAATACATATTTATTTTTCTCTTTCAAGTCCTGAACCCCCAATTCTATGCCCCTGCCCACATGTTTACAAGAAGTCAAGGATGTCCATTCCAGCACTGTGATAACTAAAATTGAAAATAACAAGTGATTAGAATGGGTAAATAAAATGCAGTATATTCATAAAATGGAATATTACAAAGCAGGTTGAAGGTATTAAGCTGTGCATGTAGACCTCCTAAACATACTGCTGCATGTATAAAGCAAGGTACAGGACAAAACCACGATGTTCTTCCATTGGGGTGTATTTTAAAATACGGCACAAAACAACGCAGCTTACTATTTACTGTAAAAGATATGTTGCTTATGGGTTTACATGTAATAAAGCATTAAATCATGGACTAAAAGGATTCACAGAACATGCCTGATAATTGTTACCTTTGGGAAAGAAGAGAGGAAAATCAGAGCTATGCAGGATTAAAAAAAGTAACCTCAACTTGTGTGCTGGAAGGTATTCCAGACAGCTAATCGATAGATGAATAAATAGCTAAGATAGATAGATAGGTAGGTAAGTAGATAGAATTCTAGACGTTGGGTATATTTTACCATTTTCACATTTGAATATGTAAGGACATGTGGATTTATATGTATGCGTTATGTATATATATAGATGTATATGTATGTATATATTTCTGTACATCATCCCTATAGCAATATTTTTTCAGTTTTAAGAGTGCTTTTAAACAAGTACATAGATATTCTTTAAGCTCCAAAAACATAAAGGAAAAAAAATGAAAATAAATATATAACATTTGTTGCTTTGCCATCCAGTTTCTCAATAATCCTAACATAGTTTTTGGAAGAATATTAAAACCCAGAATTATTGGCAACAATACTTAGTAAGGTTCACTTTGATAAACCCGTGATAAGTGAGTGGTGCCTCTAATACACATTGTCGCTCTATGGTGGGATGTGAAAATACAAGCTAGGAAAAAAATAGAAGACCTCAGTATACAGTAATGCCACAAAAAAGGGCAGATTCAAGTTTTATTAAGAACGTGTCTGTAACTTTGTAGATGGCATCAGCCTTGGGAAATGGCCTGGGAAGCCCCCCGTCTACCACGGCCACGGCACAGGCAGCGCCTCTCTTTGAATTGCTCTCATTACTTTCCTTCAAAGCAGAATGCGGTGCCTGCTGTGGCACAGGTTGATCACAAATATCTCAGAAACCACACGAGATAATGCAGGTGAGGGATAAATCTTTGGAACGAAACAGCTCAGAGAGATTATGTAAAAGCTATCTCCAGTCATGAAAAAAAAAAATCCATCTGAATACGGGGAGCAGGCTCCAGGTGGAGCGACACATGGGGTACCCAAGCTGCTGGGTCTGAGATGTTCCAGTAGGCTCTGGATCGTGACTGCAGCTAACTGTGTCAGTGCACAGCTAACTTTTGCAATGCACACGTTCACAAAATCCCAGTGTCAGAGGGGAGCTTCAACATCACATGATCTCCACCCCTCCAACACTAGAATTAGGTTAATGATGATGACTAAGATTGCAATGTGCCAGGCACTGTAAGCACATTTTGTTCCTTCAGTGGCCCAGCCAGAAGGTTGTTGAGTCTATGCCTGCATGTCTGCAATGACAGGGAGCTCAAAATCTCCTGACAAAGTCCATTTCGTCTTTGGACGGGGCCCTAGTTCTGTCCCTAAGAACCAAACTCCTCCTTTATGATTGCTGTGTACATGTCTTCTCCAAGACTTCTCTCCACATTAACTGTTCCCCGTGACAATACAATTGCTCACACCGACTTTCCATTAGGTCCCGTTGCTGTCTCCATGACTCTCCCAGGAACTGCAGTTGACCCCTCTTATCAAACACCCACAGTGAATGCAGTGATCTGGATGCATTCTGGTCAGCAGGACCATCCCGCCCTGTTCCAGACACTCCACTTACATCCGTGCAACCTGACCTCAGTTTTTTTGTGTGTTCTTGGAAGCACTGTGTGTTCTATCCATAAGCAGAAGGCATGCAGAAAAAAAATGATGGAGACGATGCTAGAAAATGCTGTTAGGGCTCCTAAGATGCCACACTAGTTTGTCTGGATATCATCCTTGTGTCATGGAGTTCCACTGACTTTTTTCCAGAAAAATAGCAACAGATCAAATCATGGAAAGAGTGTGGAGAAGACCTGGAAAAGTCAGGGGTGGGGAGCAAGAAAAACAGGTGGGTCATGAGGAAAATAAAACCGGAGACAAGAGTGCCCAGACTCATGAGAGGAGACTTGAGAGTTCTCACGCTCCAGGATGCGGCAGAATAACCTTGGAGGTGTGCTAACAGTGTCAGTCGCCAGACTCTGCCCTACATGTCGAAGAGGGGCAAGGGCACCTGCATCTTCACAAGCTCCCCAGTGAGTCCCAGGTGAGAACCACAGGCTCCTGAGATGTAGGGAGAGCGGAGAGCTTGCAAATGATGCGGGAGGTCTAGCCCTGGAAACTGGATAGGAGAGCTTGCGAATACAAGGGGTCTTCAAAAAGTTCGTGGAAAGACTTATATCATCTTTCCATTCTATTTGTCCATGAACTTTTAGAGGTACCCTCATACAAAGACTGAGGGGACACAGGAGGAGAGGCAGTATTGGGGGAAAGAAAATCATTTTTCTTTTCCATGCTGAGTATGCATGGTCTGTGAGACTTCTAGTTAGAGATATCCAGCAGATACTTAGAAAACAAAGCTGGGACTCACCCAGGTGACATCTATTTAGGGTGAATTTCTTTCAAATCTATAGAATCCAGCTTCTATTTTTTTCTTTTTGCATTTAAATTCAAAATAACGTCTTTGAACTATTTAAATCCAAATTCTCAATTAGGATGAAGGTTTTAAAAAACACAAACACCTGTTTAAGTCAGATGCTAAAAGGACTAATATAAACTCATTTTTGATTTTTAAACTTTTAAATAACTTTCTATTTAAAAAAAAAATGCCTTCAGGGAGCACCAGTGCTTACACAACAGGCAGTCGCTGATGGTGGGTATTGAAATATCAATGTGTTTTTTCACAGGTGCTGAAAAATAAATACAAGTCATGAGAAAAGTAATGAATCAACTTGAAAACCCAGTGGGATGTTAACCTCCTGGAGTAATAATAGCAGACTCTCTGTCAGGGCAGACTGCACGTTAGAAAGGTATTTGCACCCAACTCTGTTCCCGTGAAAAGCCTCGAAGTACTCCATAATAAGAGCTGCTGGCAGAATCCTGACAATCTTTAAAAATATCTACCCTCTGAAAGAGCTTGTCACGCCAGAGTTATCTCTTACACAGACAGCCATTGAAAGCACCGATGGGCGCAGCTTGGTTGGGAAGAAAAACCCAGAGTCATGCAGAGGAAAGTGGCCTTGGAGAGCGCCCTTATCACAGCTGAGGCAGACCTCTGCCCTCAGAGGCCAATGAGGGCCGTGCTGTAATTTCCATGATTTAGACGCAGGAGGGCTTTGGGCTTTTTGTCTTTATTTGCTTGGATGAAAGTAGATGTTGCTAGGTGGGACAGGTGGTGTCATCATTTTGGAAGTCACCTGAAATTTGTCACCCCCTCTTTCAAGGAAGCACCTCAGTGCACTTGCATTCTGAAGGACTGCTCCATCCTGCTGGCTGCACTGGGCCTGTGGGATCCTGCAGACTGAGATGGTGGGAACTAAGCCTGTCTGTCTCTACATCCCCAGCCCCTAGCACAAGGCCTGGTGCACAGAAGTTGCTCAGTAAATATCTGCTGGACAGATGGATGGATGGATGGATGGATGGATGAAATGAGCTGCCTTGGAACATAAGGCTCTGAATGGCCAAAGTGCTCAGGTCTGGAGGGCTGAGCATCGCTAAGGAGAAACTTGTGATAAATGAGGTGAGCAGAGACCATCAGTGGTGCCAGGGACCATTTGAGGGGGAAGATTAGGAAGTTGGGCATGGGGGCCACGACCCTATTTCTGTGCCTGCTATTTTGCACTCCTGACTGAGTCTCCTGGGACAAGCACTCATCTGTAGTCAGTATGAACATACATCACACACACTTTTAATCAGCCTGCATTGGTTCAGCTTTCTTTCAAGTTCTTACTGTAATTGCTCTGAACACAGAATAATAACAGCAATAAACACTGTTGAGCCCTGACAGTTTTGAGCCGGTCAGTATGATAAAGCCTTGGCACTAATTTTATTTGATGCTCACAACCACCCTACAAGAATGGTACTACTCAAACTAGTAGTTTACTGAAGGGAAATCAGAGGGTCAGAAAGACAGAGAAGAAATGCTCACCAAAACATCACTTACAAGTAGGCTTACATTCAGCCCTATTGAAAAATCTGGCTAGAGAAAGCCTGGGTGCATAAATGGGATACAGGACTGCAGACCCTCAGCCTGCTCTGACTCTACCACTGCTGGGACTACGCCCACCTCCCTGAGGCTCGCAAGAAAGGCTCTACACCCACCCAGCCTCCAGGGTCCTCTGGGCTAGAGATACAAGATCTGTCCAAAGCAGGATGCTAAGCACTTTCTCTTCTTAATATCAGCACAACTTCGGCTGGCAACCTCTCTGTTGCTCCTGATCCCCTCCTCCTCCATCCACTGTCCTGGTCCCTGCATGCTAAGAAATAGAGGCATCAGGACAGAAGCTCTGACTCAGTGTTTTTAGCTGTAAAATGGGTACACAAACAACACTTCCTCCCAGGGTTTTTGTGAGCATTCATAAGATTCGCACAGGTAAAGTACTTCACACAATACAGAGCACATCACAGACTCAAAAGAGGTCAGCTATTCCCATTGTTACTGTTCATGTTAGTATTTTCTGGTTTTTAAGAGGCTGTAACTCTCAGAAAACAAGTGAGCTGAAAGTCAAGGTACCTGATGGTCACACGACAAGTCCTGGACAACGTGGTTTCCACAGTTGAGTCACACCAAGCAGAAACAGAGGCTGGAAGGTCCTGGTAGCCACACATGTTGGAAATGATGGTTTTCTACAAAATCTGTGTGCTCATTGAGTCTGAGCTCAACACGGTACTGTGTAAAGGAGCATTTGGGTGCACAGAATCTACCTCGAAGCCCCACTAGACCCATCCGCTATGACATGGTGAGCTAAAGACGAGATTCTACAGACTTGGCTAGCTCGTCACCCTCAGTCAAGCTAGACACTTTTCCAGCCCTTAGTGTCCTCATCTACAAAATTCAATACAGTAGATAATGCTTGCCTGGCAGGGTGGTTTGGAGAATAAAATGAGCTCATGAACGTAAAGCATTTAGTATATTGACTGACGTGCTAATTCTTGATCAACAACAGGTAGTGTCACTATATCTATTGGGTTTATTCATATCATTAGTATAGAAGACACTTGGAATTGAGGAGCTCAAATTACATATAATTTTAAATTGATAAGTGGTAGAGAGAGCACATTTAGAAACACAGAACACATGTCTTGTCTTCGGTCAACACAGGGTCTAGAAGCCTTGCTTTTCATTCAGGATGGGTCAACAGGAGAAGGGGTGGATTAAAAGCACAGCACCACTGCAGAAGAAGGGAGGGGAGGAATGTTAGCCTGAATCGTTGATGAAAACACAGAGCACAGAGAATGACTCAGTGCTGAAGTTATTTTTTCAAAAAAGGAAAATCATCTGACATTATTGGGCATTTGCATTGGGGCCAGCCAGAAGTCATGAATTGTCACAAAGTCAAAATCAAATGACAACTAAACAGGGAGAAAGAGGAGAGGCGTGTGATGAGGAAGGATCATAGGAGCACCAAATATGCCACCGAAAGGGCGTTAACGAGCAGAATCAGCACTGTAAAAACCAAAATCATGTCTAATTGGTCTAGGGTATTGTTAAGATCTTGTGCTTCTCTGCTAATTCTTTGCCTAGTTGATCTGTCCAATATTGACAGTGGGGTATTCAGGTCCCCTGCTATTATAGTATTGGTGTCTATTTCCTTTCTTAGTTCTAATAGAGTTTGTTTTATAAATCTGGGTGCTCCAACATTGGGTGCATACATATTTATGACTGTTATGTCTTCTTGATGCATCAGTCCTTTTATCATTATGTAGTGACCCTCATTGTCTCTTATTATGGTTTTTAGTTTAAAGTCTATTTTGTCTGATATGAGTATAGCTACTCCAGCTCATTTTTCTTTTCTGTTTGCATGGAAGATCTTTTTCCATCCTTTCACTCTTAATCGATGTGAGTCTTTATGGGTGAGGTGAGTCTCTTGTAGGCAGCAAATAGTTGGGTCCATCTTTCTTATCCAGTCAGCCAATCTGTGTCTTTTGATTGGGGAATTTAAACCCTTAACAGTAAGAGTTGTTATTGAGAGGTGTTGATTTATTCCTAGCATTCTATTATTTTTTGGTTGCCTTAAGTGTCATTTGTTCCTTGCTTTCTGTGTTGCTGTTTGTTTTCTGTGTTTCTTGGTTCCTGAGGTTGCCTCTAGTGAAAATGATCGTTTGTTTTCTTTTCATGATAGTCATTTTTATTATAGTAGTGGATTTTTATTTTACTTGGATTGTTATGGCAGTGGTAATTAGCTTCCAGGATCCAATCCCAGTGCTCCCGTGAGAATTACTTCGTAATAACTTCGTATAGCATACATTATACGAAGTTATACGACTTTCAATTTGGTATTCCTTTTTTTAAATCTCATTGGATAACCTTTGCTTTCTAACTGATGCATTTAATCCATTTATATTTAATGTAATTTTGATATGACTTGCTCAAGTCTACCACTTTGCTATTTAAAAAGATTTTTTTCCTACTGTTTTTCTGTGTTCATCTTTTCCTACCTTCTCGGATGTTAATCAAGTAGTTCTTGGTTTTAGTAAGTTCAGTGTCTGGGTTTCTTCATGAATGGTTTCTGTTGACTTCTTTTTTCCTGTGAATGGGCCATACTCTCCTGGAATTTTTTTTCCTTTTTTTTTTTTTTTTTTTTTGTGTGTGTGTGTGTATTCTTTGTATTTTTTGTTGTTGTTGTTGTTGAGAATTGGACATTTTGAATAATGTAATGTGGTAACTCTGGAAGTCAGATTCTTCTCTCTACCCTAGGATTGTTGTTGTTTCTTGTTAAGGACTGCAGTATCCATACAGAAATGTGTACATGAATGTTCATAGCAGCATTATTTATAATAGCCAAAGGTGAGAACAAGTCAACTGTTCATCAACAGATGAATGGATAAACAAATTGTGGTATGCACCTAGGACAGATTATCCATCCATAAAAAGGAGTGAAGTACTGATATGTGTTATAACTTGGATGAACCTTGAACACATTATGCTAACTGGGTTGTCTTTTTTATTCTTTTTTTTAAGGAAAAATTAACATAACATAAAATTAACCATTTAAAAGTTTACAATTCTGTGGCACTTAGTACATTCACAATGTGTGTAACCACCATTTATATCAAGTTCCAAAACATTCATTGCCCCCCAGAATACCCTCATGAACACTTATTTTCTGTTTGCTTGTTTTTTAATTAAAAACATCCTAGTGGGTGTGAAGTGGTATCTCATTGTGGTTTTACTTTGCATTTCTTTAATAACCAATAATGTTGAACATCTTTTCATGTGCTTCTTGGATATCTGTATATCTTCTTTGGAGAAATGTTTATTCAAGTCCTTTGCCCATTTTAAAATTGGGTTGTTTGTCTTTTTGTTGTTGAGTTGCAAGAATTCTGTATGAATACTAGATACTAAACCCTTATCGGTATATGATTTCCCATTCTGTATTTGTCTTTTCAATTTCTTGATTATCTCCTTGATGAACAAAAATTCTAAATTTTGATAACATTTGATTTAATTATTTTTTTCTTTTATTGCTCTTGTTTGGGGTGTCAAATCTAAGAATGTATTGCTAAATATGAGGTCATGAAGGTTTATGGGGAAGAAGATATAACAACTATACTTCCATGAAGTTGTTACAACAAGCAAACGGAAAGGACATTCTTGGGGGGGAGGGGAGAGAGGGAGGAGGGAGGGAGGTGTCGGTGACGGGCCATAATAATCATATACAGTGTATATTGACAAAATAAAAAAAAAAAAAAAACCAAAATCAGTGACACACAGAGGAAACTTGACTAAATCTTTTAGGATTCAGACAAAAAGACAGAAAATTAAAAATAACTAGAGAGAAGTTAATGAGAACAAGAAAAATGTTGAACATCGTTGAGTTGAAGGTGATTGTGTGTAGGAAGTTAGGACAACTGAAATAGAAGTGACAGCTGGGTTCAGAAGGCTGATCCCGTTTAGGAGGGGAAATCAAAGAAAAGAGAAGCAAATACTAAAAAAACTGATTAATTTTAAGGAGAAAGAAAAAAATGAGTCCTTCAAGTCCTATAAGTACTCAAGCATAAAATATTCTTGAGAAGAGATAAAACTCAGAACAGATTCTGCCTTTTTTTGTTTGTTTGTTTTTGAGACTTAAGTGACAAAAGATCATGAAGCAACGTCTACAGAGACTTAGGGAGCAAAATTTGTGACCCAATATTATACCCAGCAAAATTGTCTTTCCTGTGTGAATGAAATTGAAACAGGAAGTCATTTACTCTTAGCTAGATGAGCAGTCAGGACATACTATCAGTACAAATCTGTATTTGAAAATTTAGTTGACTATGTGTAAAAAACAGTGAAGATCAATCAAAATTAGGAACTGAATGATGATTATGAACTGGCAATAAGCATTGAAGCCAGTGAAACCTAGAGTTGGGTCCAAACTGTTTTTGAATTTTGGTCATAGACCTGTTAAAACTATATGAAAACTCTGACTGCTGACAATTATACAAATGGAGGCACTTTTTCAGAAAAACAATTTGGCAATTTATATTACTTGCCTTAAAATTCCTGTACATATTGACTCACTAATTCAATCTAAAGCTTCATTCTGAGGAGACAACCAAAATTGCCTTCAAAGATTTAGGCTACAGTATATTTATTTCTTCTTCGTCAATACTATTAAAAAGGTAAATATTGCTTTAAAATGTCTAACAAAATAGAAATGATTTCGTAAATTGTATGGCCATACAATGAAACTTTGTTTCCTTTTTAAAATTCTTAAAGGAATATGCTCATGATATAATTCTAGGTAGAATAAAGGTAAAAACAAAACTGTATGAACATTACTATTTTATTTTTTTAAATATACTGATAGATACATTATTGATTAGTAGGTAACTATTCAGATAAATGCAGAGGAAAAATTTTAAAAATAAATTTCAAAATATTAACTGTTTTTATCCCCTATCTAGTGGTTAGAGGTATTTTTTTCCTGTACTTTTTTTTTGTTTCATTCTTATGGTGAATTAAGGTGTGTAGACATTTCCTAAATTTCTACAACGAAATTCTAAAGTAGGTATGGAGAATACAGAGATGAAAATTTCTAAGATGAAATTTAGAAACCACAGAAAGTAAAAGAAAAAGAAATATTTTTCAAGGAAGAAGAAATAGGTCTTATCTTTAAAATCTATAGAGGTAAAAAGCTAGGGAGGGTCTATTTGACTTCCCTCCCTGCATTCATTCCAGCATCTGTCCTTCCATCCATTCATTTATCCACTCCCCACATGCCTATGGACCCCTAACTTCTGCCAGATTCTAAGCTAGGCATGGGGAATAGTGAGATGAAAATTCTAGATAAGACCTTGGCCTTCGTAGAGTTCACACACATGCAGCCTACTCTACACCCATCATTAGGGAAAATAGCACAAATGAGACGGGTGGTTGTCACTGGGAGGATGAAAGACTGAGCCATGGGTTGGTGGAGAAAGATGGAGGCACCATATCTGGACCCAAGGAAGTACCCTGGGGACATAGCAAGAAGTCCCAGGCACTTCCTTGCCATACCTTAGGTGCACAGGCAGCATGATATGCTTTCTGAAGCATTTTCAAGTCTAGCACAGCACTGGTTCCTCTTTTTAACATGGAGTCAAGGGTGTGGGTTGGAGATTGTAGAAGATGAGACACAGGTCTAAACATTTCAGGTGGGGGAACCAACAGCAAAGAGTTTAATTTTTTTCCTGCACACCCAACACAAGTCTGCAGGGCAGGTGGAGCTAGAAACCTCGGTCTCCAATCTTGTCATCTTGCTCACTTTCCACCGCAGCATTCTCTTCCCATTTCCCTCCCTCAAGATCCACTCAAAAATCTCTTCTGCTCTGAAATCTTCTCAATTTTCTCACATACACATTGGCCATTACCTCTCTGGACTCTCAGAGGACTGACTTCTAATTGTACACTCTTGACATTCAACTATGGTATCTTTTGTTCAACAAATTTTCAGGGAAGAAACTTTTATGACTGTCTCCCAACTATGGTGGGAGACCCATAGGTCAGATGCTGGATCTTTTATTTCTTTTTTGCTGTTGTTGATTCTCATCACCACGAACCTAGACCATAGTAAAGACCCTGATAAACAGGTCTGAGTTAGGTTGGATTCACTGGTGTTAGTGAGGAGACTATCACTGCATGAATATGCAGCATATGCATAAATTATTCATAACTACACACAGTAACACAGAATGTATTCTGGGTTTCTTAACCAATGGAAGGATTCACATACAAGTCACCCCTCTCAAAGCAGAGGAGAGATAGCAGATCTCAAACAGCCAGCCGTGTAGGCAGATACAGGCCCTGCTCTCCCAGACCAATCGTAAATCCATCCTTGTCCCCACCACCGGGCCCAGGCTCTGTCTCCCATCACAGTCACAAATCTGTCCTTCAGCACGTGGCTCACTTGTCAGCAGCCTGTCTTCCTTCAGTTCAGCTGGGGCACTCCACCTGGGGCCACAGGACAGGGCCCAACTCTATGCACAGTGGGGTGGGTGGGGAGGACCATCAAGGGTTCCCTCTCTTCTGTTGGTGGCACTTCCTAACCACCATTGCCATGCCTGGACCCTTGAAGCCTGGCCCAGGGGATCCTCTGCCACCTGTATACCTTCCATTCCTGCCTGGCTGCTTCACTCTCTGACGCCTCTTCCACCAGGAAAGCTGAGCTCAAAGGTGTATCCTGTCTCCTTAACTGCTTCCTTTCTGAAAGCCTCTGCCTCCCCAGGGACCTCTTTGTAGAACCTTCTTGGATCCCTAGATTCAAAAGCACTTCCCAAGATGGGTGAAGAAAAGAATGAATTGTATTAAATGCATTCCTATGTCACACACTGGTAAGAGGAAGCAAAACGGGGATTAAAAACCAGGGCTGTTGATTTCCAAAGCTCATGTCCTTTAAATTGCTCAAAGACTTCCCAAGGAAAAGGTGGCCCTAGTTCCACAGTGCATGGTTAATAAGAAAGAAGGATGTCAAAAAAGGAGAGGAGGGAAAGAAATTTTATAACACTTTCACTCCCCTTCCTGAGGCACCCCTCACCCCAAGCAAACAGAGCCTTAATGGCAGAACTCTGACCTCTCTCTGCCCTCGGGAGAGGCACAGCTCCACACCCTCTTAATTTTCCCATTTCGGTTGTATTGCTCCTGTCAGGGCCCTCCCTGAAAGTGGGGAGAGTGGGGGTGCTGAGAAAGTCCTGGTGTGGAGTCACCAGGACTGCCTGAGGGAGTCCTTTCCACAACACACCTGGAAACCCTTTAGCCACCTCCTGGTGACAGCTGCCTTAGACCTTCGACTCTCACACAAGCCTATTTTTGCTGAAATCGCATTACACAAAGACCCAGAAACACGGGTCAACAAAATCCAAACATTCACCTCCTTATGAAGTTGTCTAAGGAGGCTCTGACGCTTCTGTTAAAACAACATTAGCATGCACTGCAAACATAACCATGTCTGCTTCTGGATACAACTCATCAGTGAGCCCCCTCGACCTCAGGTAAAGTTGAAATGCCTAACCTGGATCTGCCAGGCCCTGCATAATTTCGCCCCTGCAGCTCTCCAGCCACATTGCGCTTCATCCTGGCTAAGCCCCCAGTTCGTTACCCTCTTTCCCTCCCTCCCTTCCTTTTTTCCTTCATTCCATCTCTTCTTCTTCCTCCCTTCCTCTCCCTCTCTCTTTCCTTTCATGTCTCCTTCCTTCCCAATAAATATTGAGCACCTATTCACATCCAGTTGCTGAGTCAGGAGCTTTCAGTAGGACGGTTTCCAAGGCAAGTAGGCTCTTTCTCCAGTCCATGACTTTCTGCCTGCAGTCTCTCCATGTGGAATGTCTGCACCTACTCCACCTGGATAAAACCTTCTTGTCCTTAAATCCCAAATCAAATAATAGGGTTTGGGCTTTTTTGTTTTGTTTTTTGTTTGTTTAGCTGTTTGCTTTGTTTTCATCTCAGAATCCTTCCCGATTTCTCGTCAGGTGCCCCCCACCCGTTGTCCTCTCTTCCTACTCTTTCCGCTGCGCTCTTCACAATTGGTGTGATCATTGCTGCTTACTTGGATCTTCAACTAAACTGCAAGCTCCTGAAAGGCAGGGGTGGTCAGTGACTTTCATCTCGCTTTCTCCACATGCTCCTGTGCCTTCCAAGGCTCCCGGCCTCATGCTCAGCAGATAGTTTATTCCTCCCAGAGAAAATAGAAATCATAAGATAAGACCCTCAACTTCCAGCTTTGAGAGCGACACACCGCTTGGCTATACCCCCATTTTTACTGAGTTCCAGATCAGTACACCCACCTGTCTACTCAGAACCGCTGCTGGGACAGCCACAGGCATCTCAAACTCACATTCTCTAAGACGAGCTCATCTTCCCTGGTTTTTGGTGGGTCCTGCAAAAACAGTCACTTGAGCTGAAACAACAGAGTCACCATGAGGCTTCCTCCTTCCTCAGCCCATACATCCAAGCAGCCACAAAATCGTGTTGATTCTAGAATCTAAATGTATACATCCTCTCCTCTGCCCCTCCATGGCCACACCTCTTCTCCACGTCCTTGTCATTTGTCTCCAGGATTTCTGAAACGGCCTCCTGACTTGTTTCTCAGCCTCAGCCTTGTCTGCTGCCAATCCAGTCCTACAGAGCAGCCAGAGTCATCTAAAAACATAAACCAGATGAGGTCACCCCCTAGCTTAAAACCCACAAATGCCTTCCCAGTGCCCCAAGGATAATGTCTAAATTCCTCAACAGAGCCTTCAAGGCCCCTCAGATCCCAGCCTCTATTTTTCTTTCCTGCTCACCTGGAATCATCCCCTCACACGTGCTCCAGCTACTGGAGCCTTCAATTAACAAAACCTGCCCTGCTCTCTACGGCCTACAGGCTGTGAAGGAAGGTGCTTCTCTGCCTGGAATATTCTTCCCCCCCTCATCGCCTGGCTGGGTGTGAACATCGCCTCATTATCACACACCAGTCAAAGTCACCAGGCAGTGCAGTGACAGGGACACCTCCTCACATCCCTGTGGCCCCATGGAGTGGCCTCCCTGGGCCCATCACAGCTCAGGTGTCCCCTGAATCCCCAGCGGGAGCTCCTCGTGCACCTCATTATCACTATCCCAGTAAATAACAGCAGCACTGACATCAGTCTGCAAAACCAACACATGCATATTTGATCTGAATAAACAGTGCATATAATATGACATTTCCTTTCAAAATTCCCTTACTGCTCGGAAATTCAAATGAGAGCCTGTACTACCCTTGGACTGGAGACTAATGAGGGTGTCATAAATATTTGATTAAAGCCAGGCCAAATTCTTGGGTTTTTGCCTCACAAAATTTTCAGAAGCAACTGCTCTAAGATTTCTTGAATATCGTTAAGTACTTTTGGGGGGTCAGTAAAAGGTAGCTTCCCTCTCAAGGAATTTTCCAAGTGCTTCTGGTATTGCACAGACTGGCAGCTGCTATGTCTCTGGAATATTGACGGGCATCTGGATCCCTCCTGGCTTTAATATCACCTCCCATTTTGGACTTGTGGTCAATAAGCTTGTGTTCACTATTAAGAGGCAGTGAGACAGTGAAGGAATATTGGGCTGAAAATCAGAAAACCTGGCTCTCAACCCGCCCATCCCAATTTCTGGCTCTGTCAGCTTGGGAAGAGGTGTTGAGCATCCCTTGGCTTCAATGTTTTTCTCTATAAATGATGAGAAAACAAGTGATTGCCAAAATGAGGACAGCTTTTGCATTCTAGAAGTTGTTAAAGAAAATGTAGTAGACTGGGATTCCAAGTTAATACACCAAGCTAAGCTGCACCTCAGGAAATTCTCCTTGTGGAGACTTTTCTAACAATACCACTGATCAGATTACAAAGTAAGAGAACTCATTTAGAAAGTCATCTGTATCAAAAATTTAATTATGTTTATAAATTTGGCCTGCACAGATCATACTTCTCATGAGAACAAAATAAGGCAAACTATGGAAAAGCACTATCCAGAAGATTATTTTTGTTTCTTGCAGTTACTCTAAAATAGTAAAAATCCCAGAAGCAATCTAGACAGCCAACCATAGAATCAAATAAATTATGATATATCCCCCAACAGATTATTGTGTAGAAAAATAAAGTCATGCGATAATTTAATAACAAAGTTCCATGCTTACTATGTTAGGTGAATATAGAGTACAAATTTAAATAGACAATAAAAGTTCTTGTAAAATAAAAGATAATTTTGGGGCTGGCCCGGTGGCGCACTGCTACAGTGCACCGCTTGGCAGCGCAGCAGCGCTCCCGCCGAGGGTTCGGATCCCACATACAGACCGGTTCCCGCTCACTGGCTGAGCGAGGGGCAGGCGCAGCACTGAGAGTTGTGATCCCGTTGCCGGTCCCGGTCCGGTACGGGCGCGACACTGAGGGTTGCGGTCCGTTGCCGGACACGAAAAAAGACAAAAAGGAAAAAAAAAAAAAGATAATTTTTTAAAAAAATCAAATTCCCAATAAGCTAAAAAAAAGTCACCAAACATTTGTCTAATCCCTGATTAGGAAAGGGATTCTTGAGATTAAAAACAAAGACAAAATCACCAAAAAATTTAAAAATGAATTTTTACTACAAAAATGGCTAAATTCTGAAGTAAAATACACCATAAAGAAAATTAAAGTTCAAAGAAAATAACATGATTTTAAAAACTATGATATACATATCACTTTTCGTATCTAAAAAACTCATACAAATTGATAAGAACATAATCATCCCAATAGATAATTGGGTGAATAATATAGACAGGTAATTCAAACACACAGAAGAAAAAAGCATTTATCTTTTAGGTAATCAAACCCACAAGTAAATAAACAAATATTTATGATAAAACAAACCATCATATTTGTCAAATGATTGGGATGTTTGGTTTTTATTAATGCAAATCAATGTTGGGTAGGACAGTGTGGAGAGGGCATTCTGACATATTCTCACTCATTTTTAGAAGAAATATAAAGAAAAATTTATAAATAGCATTTTTTAGTAAATATACATAATATGAAAATATTCACTTTCTTTACCTGGTCATTTCATATATATAGACATCAGTCCCAATATAACTACATATGTAGATAAAACTTTATGCTGTAAGATTCATCATGGAATTATTTCAATAGATAATTATTTAAATTATTATTTTTATTATTAAGCACAAAATTTGAAACAATACAAAGTCTTACAGGAATGAATAAAAATGGAAGGAGAATAGGCAATTTTAAAGGTATGTAGTAAATGTGCTTCTGATCCATATTATTTCTGAAACAAATCTAAAACAAGGAGAATGAGAAAGAAAAAACAAATTACATCTTCTGTAAAACCAGGGAAGATGTTTTGAAGTGGAAATTGGACTAGCACACATGAGGATGCTGAGACAGGATATGCATTGAGCACCTAATGTCAGACAAGGACAAATTCAAGCCACAGATCTTTAAAGCCAGGACACCATGTATTTTTCAAACAAATAAGGACAAGATGGTAGAGGGTGTCCATGGACAACCAATCAACATTCAGTTTTTTCCCTCCCCCTTTAAGCTCCACTCTAATCCACCTCTGTCTCCTGGCCTTTCTCTCTTATGTATTCCATCAGCATATCACTCATCCAGAAGGAACTCCCCATTCAAAGATGAGGGGAAACCAACAAAAAACGCCTCCAAAATCCTAGGTTGGGAACAGGAGAAACATGGCAAAGCAAAAGTAGACAATGAACATATCTCAGAAAAATTTTGACATTCAGTAAGGCAATAGTGTGCCCTACCATTGTCTCATTAGAAGCAATAATGACCTCTATAAAAGATAAAAGCAGAAATATAAGGACCCAATGATGAAAAAAAAGACAACAGAATAAAATAAATAAATAAATTTGCAAAGAACAAGACAAAGTAAAAAAGAAAAATAAAATCATCAAACACGTAGAGGTCATTTTGGATGCAATAAATAGGAAATAGACTCTGTCACAATAATGCTCAGGGACATGGAGGATAGAGCTGAGAAAACTGAGGAATATAAAGTAGGAAAAATAATAAAAGTTGTAAAAAATTATAACTACAAAGTTACAACAAAAGTTATTAAAAATAATAAAAGTTTAAGATTATAGAATAGAAAATGATGGATATGAAAAATGTCAAAGGAAATTCAATACAGGCAAAATTGGTGACGAGAAGTAATGAGCAAAACAAATAGAACATTAAAATTATATGAAGATATGAGTCATAAACCTTAAAAATAAGGAAAAAATTATATAGTTAAAGGAAAAAAGCCAACCCATCTACAAAAAGTTTAAAAAGTCAATCTATCTTTAGACTTCTCCCTGAAATGCTTAGTGCTAGAAAATAGTGGAAATATGTCTTCAGAGTCTTCAGGGGAGTTGTGAGGCAATAATTTTACATCCAGCCAAAATATCCTTTAAGAATGAGGCAACAAATAATCATTTGAAACATTAAAAGGAAAGAGTTTCTATGATCTCTTCTTAAAGGTTCTCTTAAAAGTTATACTGACACCAATCTAGGAATAAAGGAAGAAGATACTGTAAAGGAATTTGTGATAGCTACTAATTTAATTTAAATTAATTAATTTAAACAATTATTATACAGTTTGGGGAAATTTTGCTATCCAATAGAATATATATGTTAGCCATGATATTGTTTTTTAAAAAACTGAGCTTTATTATAATTGCTTTATTTTAGTTTTTCTCTTTTTAAAAATTGTTTTATTGAAACATAATTGATTATACATATCTGTGGGGTACTGCATTGAATATCAATACCTGTGTGCAATATGTGATGCTCAAACCAGGATAATTAGTATATTCAACATTACACAACGTTATCATTTTTTGTGGTCCTTTACCAATTTCTCACTAACTCCCTCTGTCTCCCCCTTTCTCACTTCTTGTAACCTCGGTTTTTTCTCTCTTTTTGGAAGTTCAGTATATTATTGTGATTATTGTATCTTTCTTTCTTTCTTTCTTTTATTTGTTTATATTTTTAGCTCCCACTTATGAATGAGAACATATGGTATTTCTCTTTCTGTGCCTGGCTTATTTCACTTAACACAATTTTCTCTAAGTTCATCCATGTTGCTGTGAATGGCAGAATTTCATTCTTTTTATGGCAGATTAGTATTCCACTGAGTATACATACCACATATTCCTCATCCAGTTGCCTTCAATGGACATTTAGTCAACCATGGTATTGAAACTATCCAAAATTAGAACAGAAAGAAGGAAGGGAAAGGGATTATATAAATACCAATACCACCATTTCTAATTGTGAGGGTTGCAAAATCAATATATATAATTTTTAAAGCTCATAAATGAGGGAAAAGATATAAATTATATTACAAGTATGAAGCTTTCACTTGAAGAAATAAAAATAATAAAATTATGGTGGTATGGGAAGGATGAAGGAAGGAGGGAAGGCAGGTGAAAGGAAGTTAAGAACGACACATTTCAGAGTGGAGAGTCAGTAAATACTGTCTAAAGAAGTAAAAAATTATGCATATTCTGTACATTTAAAGCTAAAAATATAGCTACCAGAAAAAGTGAAATCACAACAGACCTTCCAAATGATTAGAAGAAAACACAACCAAATACACACAGATAAACATAGCACACATATATTCCAAAGAAGATACAAACCTTAAAATGTCAGACAAGGATAAATTCAAGCCACAGAGCTTTAAATGAAATAATGTAAGGCAATTTTTAATGTGAAGAAGCCACAACAAAGACATCATGAATATTTATGCAACTATTAAAACAACGGGGCCGAGCCCGTGGCGCACTCAGGAGAGTGCAGCGCTGGGAGCGCAGCAGCGCTCCTGCAGCAGGTTCAGATCCTATATAGGGATGGCCCGTGCAATGCGCTCACTGGCTGAGTGCGGTGCGGCCCGTCAAAAAAAAGGAAAAAAAAAAAAAAAAAACGAAGATGCGAAGTAAATGAGCAAAGATATAGTAATTGTAAAAAGAAACCAAGAAAAATAGTGTTAGGAGACTTCAATACATCTCTTTCAGCAACAAGAGCAAAAATTCAAGTGAAATAAAGTAAAATAAAATGAAAGTATGATCTCCAATCTTCTCAAACTTTAAAAACATTTTTAAAAAGTAAAAAAAGAAAAAGTCAGGATATAGACAAACTAAGTAACAAAAAAAAACTAATTGGTGGATATTTATAATATATTATATCTAAAGTAACATAAAAAATGTATTTGTATGCTTATATAACAGTTAGTATTCTAAGTAACAATAACAGAAGCTGTCTGTGGCTTATAAAGAATAAAAAGAAGTTTATTTGATAGTTCACAGCAAGTTATAGTTACGAGCAAGTCTGGGCAGGTATGCTAGTAGACAATCTTACAGGAAAAATCCTCAAAATCATGATTATAAGGTGGCCAAATGAAGAAATTGTCTGTCCTGCCACTTCAAATTTCACAAAGCCCTGTCTGTCCCGGAAACTTGATCCTGCCCCACCTACTAGGCTGAAATCCCTTAAATGGCCAAATCCTGCACCTATCTCTCTTCAAATTTCTTTAATTTGAGGCATGCTCACTTCCAAACAGATGTACCACTGGGGTGAATCTGATGAGTGGAGCCTAATCCAGATGTCTGGGTTTTAGCTGCAAAGTGTAGAATATCTTTATAATATAAGATACAGTTATACAAACACTAAGCACCCAACCAATATTCTATTGTTACAGTCATATTCAGAAGAAATGTCTTAAAATAATTTTAAATTTTTTATATTATTAGAATAAATGAATAAAAATTTAGTAAACATTCAACTGAAGTAAGAAAAAGGATCAATGCAAGAAATTTGAGGTGCAGAAGCAAATAAAAGGGATGCAAATGATAAAAACGGAAAATAATAAATTTGGAAACAGAAAATAGTAGAAAGAGTAGATACATCCAAGAACTTAACAATAACAATAATTTTATTAAAAAATAGGTTAACTAATCAAGGATACAAATCTTTGAAAGTACAAATATCTAAATAAAAATATGTGTATCAAAAAATAGCCAAAAAAGCAATGAAAATTAAAGTAAGAAAATAATTTGCTTAGTACTATGCAAATAAACTAGAAATTCTTGATGAAATGGATGATTTTGTAAGAAATCACAAATGAACAAATTGATCTCAGATGAATAGACTCTCTGAATGGAAATAGTGCCATAGAAGAAAACTTTTTTAAAAAGCTATTCTTCCAAAAAGCCTTGGGTGAGATGGTCCCACAGATGAAGTCCTCCAAATCCTTAAGGAATGGGCTCCTTCTAAGTTCTTTGGCTCTCTGGGAACACAGGGAAAGAAAGGAGGGTTCTAAATTCCTTTTGTGAAGCCAGCCTAACATTGATTTTAAAACCTGACAGAGAGGATAAAATAAAACTACAGACCAATCTCTCATATGAATATTGATGAAAAATCCTAAATAAAATATTAGCAAATAGAACCTGGCAGCACATTAAACCGGCTTGAAGATAGCAATCTAAGCACAAGCTGAGCCTCCCCCTTCCTGAACCCAATCTATGGAAATGATAGTAAAGCTATTTTAAAAACAAACAAATAAATGCATCACTCAAAAATAGAATTGGGGTGCTCTCAGAACGTCAGAGCAGGGAGAGCAGGTGGGGAGAAATGCAGCTTAAACATGGAGGTTTGTACGCGTTCCTTCCCAAAACACCACTCCAAATATCCAGTGAGGTGATATTTTCAAGGGCATAAGCCCACAAGGACAAAGAAGGCAGGAGTTAGTTTTATTGTGGTACAGCTAAGTCTCCAAGTCTCAGTGACTCAACACAAAAGAAGTTGATCTCTCAATCACAAAAAGTGCTTTCAGTGAAAGTGGGAGACTCCACTCCCAGGCTTGCAGGGGCCACATCTGTTGGAGGCTCAGCCATCTCAATAAGCAACTCCCACGCTGGCCCCAGGGATTGACATCCAGTGGTCAGATGAGAGGAGAAAGAGGAAGGGTCACAACTGGGAAGTTCTCTGAGGCAGCTCCGGAGGTGGCACACGTCTCCCCTGCCCTCAGTCTCCTGACCACTGCTTCGCTGCAGGGCTCCAGGTACCTGCAAGGCTGGCTGGGCAATAGAATCTAGCTCTGTGCCCAGGAGAAAGCATGGTGAATGCCAATCTGGTCCCTGCATACTCCACCTTTCTGGTGAGCAAATGCCCATTTCACTTTTGTTTGCATACATAAAATATACTCCACTACATCCCCATTTCCAGGTAAACAGCCCAACATCCAGTGTGCTCAATCTAGCCAGAGCATTTAACCCAGAGTCCAGGATCTATGGCTCGGGTTCAGATGTGGGAAGCTGCAGAGAGCCGAGAAGCAGGCCGGTTCACGTGCAGAGGCCCCAGACGGGGGAAATCCATCTTAAAACAATGACTCAGAGAGGAATCAGAGCAGAGATTTAAAATCTCCATTCAACGAGAGTGTACAGTTTAAAAGTTCAAGGCACGGAGGAGTGCGAGGAGACGTGAGAAAAACCCCAAAAGAGCAAAAACCAGAGTCCCCAGGAGGGTCCTCAGGAGAATGGAACGGAAGACCACCTGTCTTTTTCCAAGGAGGGCTTGGTCAGCAGGGATCTTAAAGGGCCAGCCTGCTGCACAAGTGTTCCAGGAAGAAGGATCTTTCACCCAAGGGGCTAATGGTGAGTGATCCCAAAGCGGCAGGCAACGGATTGTCCCCAAGAAAAAAGGAAAATTCTCTTCCAAGGAGCCAATCAGCACTGGACCTGAAGAAGCTGCTGGCAGCAAGAACTTCTCCAAGAAAAAGAAAAACCATCTCAGAAAGATCAGAATGGACAGCCTGACAGGAGGGTATGTCCCCAGTTACACTTCCCAGCCTACCCCAATGTCGTCTACCCCAATAAAAGCAAATTTACAAAAAATAAAAAACAAAACCTTATGAAACTACATCAGTGAAATAAAATGACGTAACACTGAGAGATTAAGGGCAATATTTTCTTCTCTTTGCACTTTGCATTCTGAATTCTCTACAAAAATTAGATAATGATTTTATAATCAGGGAGAACAAACTAAAATAGAAACCACGTTGATGTAAGTGGAAGTGTAATTTTCAGATAAGTGCCCCTTTATGTGAGGATAGGAAACTAAGAACTTCAGCCCTGGGGAGCATAAAATTGCAGTGGATCTCAACCCAGCATGGCCATGTGCAGAAACGCTTGTGACGTAATGTTAAGTGGAAAGGAAGGGAAGCATTGAAAATGAGGAATTGATTCCACTTTTTAGAATTGTTTAGTCACAGTCGTTCCTCTGGGCAAGGAGTGGTTGTTGACATGGTAGAAAAAAACGGGTCAATTACGAGGATAAAAATGCGCCAAACCGATCGTTGGGCGTTACACAGGAGAAAGCAGCGGCTGATTTTGGTTTGGTTTGGTTTGGTTTTCTTTTGGTTGATACATAGACACCCTTGTAGGTAAGCTCTTTTTTTTTTTTCTTTTTTTTAACACAAAGAATATTTCATATTCTTCTTGACCATAGATGCTGAGAGAGGAAACGTTCAGATGCCTAAACAGCATCAGGCATGCAGTACATCCTCAAACACTACTTGCTTACATGTTCTTCATTTGGCAGCTGCTTACACAGAGCATTAGAAGAATCCAGGGTGGCTGGGAGGGCACTACTTTGCCCTTGACTCCACTCCTACTGCAGAGTTCATCTGGGGGCACCTGGTTTAGAAAATATTGGCTGGCTCCTCCCCCTCCACCCACAATGACCCACGCCTCTTACCCTGACCTGGCTCCTATGGCCCTTACCTCCTTTGTAAAGTGTTCCTTTATCACACTTACTGCTTGACCTACTAAAACCTGGATTATTTCTAAAATAACACCACCCTGCCTCCATTCAGGTATCTAATGAGCACAATAAACATAACCAAAGAGTCCATCTAGACCCCTAGCTTTTCCCGTTTAGTGCTGTTCTTCCTAGTCTTCCCCATATCAGCAAACGGAACCATCCAGATGCTCCAGCTAAAATCATAGGCCTGGTTATTTATTTCTCTTCTCTCACTACCCACATCGAGTCCATTAGCATCTCTGTTGACTCCATCCTCCAACACATCTGGAGTAAACTCCCTCACGTCCACCTCCACAGCCACCACTCTGGTCCATGCCACCTCTCCACTTGCTTCCAGCTTAAACAATCTGCATCGGGGATTGACATTGTCTGCCTGGAAACCTTCTCTGTAATATTTCAAGGCAGAGTCTTCACTCTGATTTTTCAAAATAAATCTTGACTTCCTGGAGAGGTTCTCACAGGCTATTCCAGCCTTTCTCACGTCCCCTTCTTTAAAGTTTTCTATGTAACACGTAACTGTTTTTGATTCATTATTTGATTGTCTGCCATTGCCGTTAGAATTTAAGCACAGTAAGAGTGGAGTCCTTAGCTGTCTCGTTCACCAATAAATTCCTAGAAATGAAAACAGGATTGATACATGGTAGGTCTTCAGTAAATTCTTGATGAATAAATGAGCAAATTGAAATGCTCTGTTTACATTCTGGCCATCTCTGCTAGACTGTGAGCGCCTTGGGGATAGAAGCAGCACCGTGGACACCCCTGTATTCCCATCACCTGTTACACATAATGGGGCATCAATAAATTGTGTTGGATTAATGAGGATTAGGGCACACATTTCTCGAGATTTAATTGCATACGGAGAGAACTGATAAATAAATAGCCGACTACTTAGCCTCTCACCTCCATAAATAATTACCCTAATCATACCTGGCATTTATAAAGGGCTTCCTATAAGCCAAGTACTGTCCCACATGCCTCACCTATATTAACCCACTTGATGACTTGAACAACACCGTCCAGCAGGAGCTACTATTATCCCCACTTTAGAGATAAGAATACCAAGACACAGAGAGGTTGAACACATTTCTGGAGGAATAGATTAGAGCTGACGTTGAACTTAGACTCCCGGTCACCAGGGCTCTCAGGAGCTTTTATCCCCTTCACCAAGCTGGCCAACCATAACATTTTTTTTTCCTTTCTAAGTCCTACTTACTTCAGAACTATACTATCCAATGTCACCAGTGACATGTGGTATTTACATGTATTAATTACAATTAAATATAATTTAAAATCCAATTCCTTGTTGTTATTAACCATGTTTCTTCTCAACAGCCCCATGTGGCTAGTGGCTCCCCTATCAGAGAGCACAGATACAGAACATTCACCATCATAGAAAACTCTCTGACAGTGCTGCCTACAAACACAGATCCTTTGAGAGAAAAGATCATACCACACATTCATCACAATTTTTTTTGGGGGGGGGGGACTGAGGTGAAAGGGTCAGCTACAATAATTAGTATAACAGAAACCCTTAATAAATATTAGCTATCTCTTCCCGAGGCATGTCTTTGCCTTCTAATGGCAAACTGGGACATCTTGTTGCTAATAAGTGAGCATTCATATAAATCAAACTCTTCGTTACTCATTGAGGGGAAAAATGTGGAAGTACTTGTGTTCCCAGTACTGCTAACTATGCCACACACAAGAGCCAGCTTTCTTAATTCACCTATTCTACTCCTAACTAGGAATGTTTATTGTGTTCTTTGTTCATATGGATTTTTTCTCAACAAATATATTTGACTGTGTAGTAGTTGTAAACTTTTGATACCCTAGAGAGAAAACTTGAAGTCAGGATCTATTGAGGATGCTTGAAACACTCAAAGCAAAGTTTTCTGAGTCTGTGATTTTATTTTCTCCAATTTCATTTTTTTTCAGTACCTGTTTTCAGATCACATAATGTTTTCAAATGGATTTCCAGGAGCAGGTTGAGACCTTCAGCTTCATTGCCAGAGTCAGAGACACATTCAACAGCTCAATATACGCAGCATGTGCTAAGGTCCTGCCACGCGCCCACCCTGTGTGAGGCATGAGGGACTTGGAAAGGTACTACTCTATCTCTGGTCTTGTGCTAGGAACTGGGGGTTTGAAGGAAGACCCTGGACACCCAGGAGCCTCCCATCTTTTGGAAAAGAGGGGCCACGTAACCATCCATCCATCCATTCATTCATTTAATCAATACATATTAAATACCTACTAAATACCAAGGGCATAAAACAAAAATCCCTGCCTTTGTGAAAGTTGTAGTGGGGAAGACAGTCCATAAGCAAATAATATTTGAACATATAATACTTCAAGTGCCACTAAGCAATATTAAGAAAATAAAGCAGGCTGCAGGTGACAGAGAGTAGTGGTTGAAAGCAGGATTTTATTTTATTTTATTTTTAATAATATTTATTATAAGCATATTATCATTACAAATCATGATTTTTCTTCGTGTTTTTTACCCACCCTATCCCTCCCCAACACCCCCCCACCTCACCCCCATCTCTAGTATTCTGAAAGTTCAAGGAATTGTTTAGGTCTTTTCTTTCTTTTTTCTTTCTTTCTTTCTTTCTTTCTTTCTTTCTTTCTTTCTTTCTTTCTTTCTCTTTCTTTCTTTCTTTCTTTTTCTTTCTTTCTTTCTTTCTTTCTTTCTTTCTTTCTTTCTTTCTTTCTTTCTCTTTCTTTCTTTCTTTCTTTTTCTTTCTTTCTTTCTTTCTTTCTTTCTTTCTTTCTTTCTTTCTTTCTTTCTCTTTCTTTCTTTCTTTCTTTTTCTTTCTTTCTTTCTTTCTTTCTTTCTTTCTTTCTTTCTTTCTTTCTTTCTCTTTCTTTCTTTCTCTTTCTTTCTTTCTTTCTTTTTCTTTCTTTCTTTCTTTCTTTTTCTTTCTTTCTTTTTCTTTCTTTCTTAGCACCCAGTTATAAGAGAACATGCAGTATTTCTCTTTCCTTGTCTAGCTTATTTCACTTAATATAATTTTCTTCAGACTCATCCATATTGTTGCAATGGCAGAATTTCATTCTTTTTTATGGCTGAGTAGTATTCTGTCCTGTATATATACCATATTTTCCTTATCCTGTCATCCATTAATGGACATTTAGGTTGGCGAGGAGGGAAGGAAAGGGGAACCCTTCTACACTGTTGGTGGGACTGTAAATTAGTGCAGCCATCATGGAAAACAGTATGGAGGTTCCTCAAGCAGTTACAGATAGAACTACCATGTGATCCAGCAATCCCATACTGGGCATATCCAAAGGAGAGGAAATCATCATGTTGAAGGGATACCTGTACTCCCATGTTCATTGCAGCTCTATTTATAATAGTGAAAGCAGGATTTTAAACAGAGTGACAGGGAGGGCTCTCTGACAAGGTGATGTGAATAGTGAAAGAGAGAGCCATGAGGACACACAGGGAGGAGTGTTCAGGGTAGAAAGCACAGGACACACAAAAGTCCTGCAGTAGGAAGGTGCTAGGCACGTCTGGGAACAGGAGGCAAGGGGGCAGAAGATGAGGTCAGAGACACAGGTCAGGCAAGTGACAGAGGGTCTCGAAGGTACTGGAAACACTTGGGATTTTATTCTGAGGGTTCTGAGTGGAGTTGTGACTTCATCTGATTTGCATTTTAGAGAAATCTCTCTGGGCAAAGAATAGATAGTGGGGCAAGTATGGAAAGAAGGACGCTAGTTGGACAACAACTGCACTAATCCCAGGGAGAGGTCACTATGTCCAGGGCCAGCGTGGTGGTGGTTTGCTGATGCGCAGAATGAGAACAGAAGGGCTGCACGGCAAATGCACGATTGTGTGGGAGTGCCTCGGTGGGGATGTTCACAGGCATTAAGGACACACAGAGGAAGGACACCTGACTAGGGTTGCCAGATTTAGCAGACAAGAATACAAAAGGCCCAACTAAATTTGAATTTCAGATAAACAACCAATTTTTTAGCATAAGGATATCCCATGCAACATTTAGGACACACACACTAAAAGAAGCATTCATCGATTATCCGAAATTCAAATGTTAACAGGTTGCTCTGTATTATATCTGCAGCCTATCTGATGTTAGGCATCAGAGGTCTGCTGGGCACATCTAAGCTAGGTGTTGAAGGACAAGCAGGACTTGGCTTTGTGGGTAAAAAGGAAAGGAACCTCAAGCCCTCTAGCAAAGGAAATTGTACCTGTACCTTCTCTGAATCTCTGTGAGACTTCAGAGAGCAGGACTCAAACACCTGAGGAAGAGGGCTTTAGCCCACAGCCCACCACGTCCAGTGTCTCTCGAAGTCAGAATCAGATCAATGGCCAAAGTTCTAGGTAGGCAGACTTCATCTTAGTCCTGGGAAGAGTTTTCTCTCAAAGCTTGCAGTGCATAAGCTTCACGTGCATTTCTTACAGATGAGAGGCTGCCAAGGGTTGAATGTGTCCCCCAAAAGTTCATGTATTGGAAACTTGATCTCCATTGTAACAGTGTTAAGAGGATGGGAAATCTAATTACAGTATTTGAAAGGTGGGGCCTTTAAGAGGTGATTGGATTGTGAGGACCGTGCCCTCTTTGCAGTGCATAAGCTTCACGTGCATTTCTTACAGATGAGAGGCTGCCAAGGGTTGAATGTGTCCCCCAAAAGTTCATGTATTGGAAACTTGATCTCCATTGTAACAGTGTTAAGAGGATGGGAAATCTAATTACAGTATTTGAAAGGTGGGGCCTTTAAGAGGTGATTGGATTGTGAGGACCGTGCCCTCTTGAATGGATTGATCCATTCATGGAGTAATGGGCATGGTTCTGATGGCTTTAAAAGGAGAGAAAGTGAGAAGGTCAGCTCTCTCTTGCTCAGTCCATTCTCACCATGCGACACCCTGTGTCCCCAGTGGGACACTGTAAAGACTTCCTACAAAGAAGAAAACCCTTACCAGATGAGCCCTCTGGACCATGGACTTCCCAGCCTCTGAGACTGTAAGAAATACATTTCATTTATTTATAAATTACCCAGTTTCAGGTGTTCTGTTAAAAGCAACAGAAATGGACTAACACAGTGGCCAAGATGGACATCGACTTTTCCCTCCAGTCTGGAAGTCTGCCTTGCAGACTTCAGCGGGCCCTTGATGGGATTTAGAGACCCACAAATACTCATAACCACCCATGCACATCAGGGAGGACCCACCATGCTTCAAGGGTTGCATTACATGTCTTGTTCCAGCCACATGCGAATACGAATGGTAGAGGAGAGGTCACACCCAGGCCTGCCCCACTCAGACCCTGCCTGCTTTTGTCTACACTTACAACCCCCAATTCACCCCTCAAAATGGCACCAACAAAGCAAGAAGGGGAGAGTTGGTTGACCTGGGCAAAGTATCTGAACAAAGGTGCAGAAGAGGGAGAAATGCACACCATGGTCAAGGGGATAATCAGGAAATCGGTCTGATTTGAAGAGAATGCAGGAGAAAATTGAAGCCCCTGCAAGCCTTTGAGTGCTGGAATCCCACGCATCCCCCACAATGGGGAGTTTGGAAGACCTTGGATACGGAGAGAAATAGAGGAACAGCAGGAAAGAAAGCCAGAAAACTATTCTGCTTTCCAGAGCCTATTCGCAGAGGTAGCCAAGGGTGAGAATGAGAAGGCACCCTGCCTTCCCAGGATTTTTATTTAGAAGCAGAATAAGACGTTAAGTAATGGCTTATTTGAGCGCACATCCTCGGCAGGGAAACAACCAATGATTTCAGAGAGCTATATTATTACTTTGTGTTTGCTTATCTTTTTCTCTCTTCACCCGATAATCATCTGTAGCTCTATCTGTCTTTTTAAGGACATGTGAGAAAATAGAAAAGCTTGCAGAGGACAGTCAAAGAATTGCATATTATTACCTGGGTCTCCAGAGCTGACTGTGCGATTGTTTGTTTTTGATGAGATAACAATGAAGATAGACCTGTTCAAAGCAAATGCTGTTCAAATTTCATCAAGCCGTACCTCACTCCCGACTCTCGTGTACACCCCCGCCCACCACCGATGACTCTCGGGGACACCTGAGCCTCTGCCAATGGAATGATGGGTGAGAAGGAAAATCCTTTTTCTTTGACCTCCCTGCCCACTGGAACCAGTGAAATTTCTGTACCATGGGAATGACATTCACCTCTAGTGATGGTGTCAGGTTCTCACACAGGGTTTCCCTAATAGGCCCTATTGCTGTACCCTGTCGCACCTTAGTGTTCTTGCCTTCCCAAGGCAACACCACTGTCTTTCCCCTATCCACCTTTTTCTCTGTGCCACTTTCTGCTGCTTCTGTCCCTTGGCTGCAGTACATTTCACACATCGGGGAAGCATTTTCTGTCCCTTGTTCCCAGGTCTACCTTCTCACAGGTCCATGAGTTCCCCAGGCTGGGATCACAGTGTGTATTTTGGGAACATGTACCTGGCAGGGAGTGACCTCTCCTTGGGTTTTGTTCAATAAATGAATGCATAACAAAAAGTAATAGCTTACCAGGAGTAGAGGAAGAGTATTACTTTAGGAGTTCTCTACACACTGTGTAACAACTCTCCATCATGTTCCTCTAACTCTACTGGATGTCTTTACATTTCAAAATAGAATCACATTGATTCCTTATGAGCAGGATTGCAGATGAGATACCCATGCCGTTGATACAATAAAGGAAGCATCTCCACATGAGACCAGCCCTCCTATTCTGTTTGTCAATCTCCCGCAGAAGGTAGTCCAGATGAGTGTTAGAGACTGTGTGGGCTTTGCAGTCTAGACACTAGATTCTAACACAAGCTCTCTCACTACACTGTCATGCAACTTTGAGCAAGGACTCTTTCACCTCTGTCAACTTCAGTTTCCACCTCTGTAAAAAGAGAAATAAGAGTCTCAACCTCATAAAAAGGTTGTGGTAAAAAATAATGAGCTAGCACAGGTAAAGCTTAGCACAGAGCCTGCTACAGAAGTGTTAAAAATACTAGGTACCATCGTTGGTCCATCATTTATTTTCATGCATGCATTCATTTATTTACTAGTTTCTCTCTGCAGCAAGTCAGTGGGTCTACTGTCTTACTACACAGCAGTCAGCACATGTGCAATGGTCTTCATAAACCCATGGGAAGTTTTTGGGTTCAGTTTGGAACCTCACTCCACTGCCCAGACCAACTTTCTTGTCTTCCAAGATCCCAATCATGTCCCACAGACACCTCCCCCTGTTCCCAAATCTGATGACTCACCCAGCGATTGTCTTTGACTTTCTGTTTCCAATTGTGGTCATAAGATTGGTCCAGTGCCTTCCTCTACCTGCTTTAATGCCACCAAATATTATATCTGAAATAGTCCACCCCTGAGATCTCACACTGCATGAGGCACAGTCTGTCTCAGCAGGTGCACTCAGATTAACACTGTGAAAGGAATATTGGTAGTTCCCTTCAGATCCAAGAAATAAGGAGGCACTGAGATGGAGAATTTCATAGCTTCCGAGTTCTCTATAAGGAAGGCCAAATATAGATAAACTTTGGAAGTGATCTGTGTAGTATATTCATAGCTAGGTTAGTGGGGGTGAGGAAAGTAGAAGGCGGTGCGTAGCAGACCCTGGCTGGACCCTCACAGTTCCAGTTACTTACTGTTGTGCAACAAGAAATTCCAAAACTTAGTGCCTTAGAATAACAATTTATTGTTACTACAACTCATAATTCTGTGGGTCAAGAATTTAGAATCTATATGAAATATATATAGAATACACATATATTTTATGATTGTAGAATATATGTAATATCATTATAATATATCTTCAAGTCTGCCAAAGTCTTACCTCCAGAAGTTACAATTGGATGAGATAGAAAAAGAAAAATCTTAACTCAGATTATATTAATAAACAGGTATGTTAATAACCGAATTTGTACATCCGATTATGTAGAGTTGTTCCAGAAACCAGCTCTACATTATTCAAGGAATCCAGAAAGAATAGGCAATGGAATTATGCTGATTTTTAAATATAATTTTCCAGTAGTTTAAAAAGAATAAGTTTTTCATTTAAAAAGCCAGCAGGATCAGCAGGCAACTAAGTTCTGTTTTAGTTGGAAATCAGTGGGTGGGAATAAAAAGCCACATTTTTTTTTTCTAAATGAAACTAGAGAAGCAGCAGATCTAACAAGCTGTAATCGGCCAAATTTCTCTTCTTATAAACACATGAATAAAGAGTTGAAGTTTTCTTTTTTACATTACATACTTTTTAATCCAACATAGCAGTGGCAAATCACCTTTGCTAATCTTAGTTCCTTTTGGCTGCATAGTAATTTTTATTTGGGCGAGGTCAAAAGAAACTCTTCTGAAACCCCAAGAATCTACAAGAATTCAGAGATTGAAGAGGCCAAAATAGCTCATGGCCATTTGCATATGGAAGTAAAGGGGTGTAATTATCTAAGGTATCTCACCTGTCCCCACACCAAGGGTTCTAAATTGGGCAGCGCAGGGGCACCAGCTAGGGAAGGGATGGGTGTATAATATGATCAGAGTGGATTAATCCAGGGGTCAAGGACAACCAGGGATCTGAGAAAAGGAGCTGAGTGTCTGGGCCAGAGACACAGCATCACCCAATGGCGGCAAAGTAAGGATGGAATGGGTCATAGTAGCCTACGCCCCTCACTCGCCCCTGTCCTTCGTCCAATGACTTAACCTCTCTGGACCAGTTTCTTCATCTGCAAAGTAGGGATCACAGGCCTGTACATTAGTTGTTTGAAGATTCAGTGACAAAAATGTATATAAAGGGCTTGGTCTGATTCTTGCACATAGAAGTGTCCAATAAATGGTCCAAGAGGCAATGGCAGGTATAAAATTGTCTGATGAACTAGTAGCTCAAGATTCAGCTAAATGTCCAGGCAGGGCAGGAAGTAAAAAGCAAATTGGGAGCATCTCTAGAGGGTCCTGGACTTTGGGGTGCCCCTAATGGTGCTCCTGGGTAGAGGTTGGGCTGCCTACCATTAGAGGCACCGATCTGAGACAGGCAGATTCTGCCACTCCCAACGTAACAATGGGATCAAACACTAATGTACCTTCTTTTATACCACGGATCTCTTCCTCAATAGCTTGTGTGTGTGCCTTTTAGTGTACACAGGTGTGTGAATGCATGCGTGTGTGCCTGTCTGGCTGTGGAATTATTTAACAAATCCTGTGGTTAAGGTTACTAGGGTAGTTTACAAGAGAAACCTTGAAGTGAATCTTTTTGTGAAGGAAAGAATGCTCTGGCCAAGGGATTACTCAGCATATTATTTTTCTGTTGTGCACTTTTCATTGGTGTGTTCAGTCTTACCATAAGGCAGTAGTAAGGGTGTGGACATTCGTGTCAGAATATCAGGGTGGAAATTCTGGCTTTTCAACTTAGGCAAGTGATTTCACCAGCTCCTGCCTCAGTCTCCTCATCTTCAGATGGGGATGATGCTAGCTTCCACCTCATCATGTTTTCATTAGGATTAAGTGAGTTTATGCATGTAGAACACCCAAGGTAAGCCTGGCATGTAGCTTAAGTACACGAGGAACACTGGCTACTCTATCCCATTTATGCTTATCATTTTAGCACAGCCATCATCCACCTCCTTGGCTCTCCAAAGAAGAGAGACCTGGCTCCATTCTGTCTCATCTCAGATAATGTCCCTCTCAGGTCCCCCAAAGGTCTTCTTCTCACTATCTGTGATGGATTGAATTGTCCCCTCAAAACTCCCTGAAGCTTGAATTGTGTCCCCAAAATTTTGTCCATTAGAAACTTGGCCCCCACTGTGATTGTTAAGAGGGTAGGAAATCCTATTATGGTAATTGAAAGGTGGAGTCTTGAAGAGGTGATTGGATTGTAGGACCATACAGTAGTGAAAGGATTAATAATGGTGGTCAGGGGCATGGTTCTGTCTGAAGAGGAGAGTCTGTCTTGCTCTCTCTCTGTTCTCTCTGCTTCCACCATCTTGCAATGTGAGACCCCTGGGTCGCTGTGGCAATCACATGGACCTTGGACTTCCCAGCCTCAGAAACTGTAAGCAATAAATTTCATTTTCTTTCTAAATTACCCAGTTCCAAGTATTTTGTTGTAAGCAATGGAAACGGACTAATACACTATCTAAAGAGCCCATGATCTTTCCCGTCACGTGCACAATTTGCTTTGCATTTTAAAAGACAAGTTATTCATGTTACTGCACCAACCACACTGAGGTTGTCAAGGCCTGACATCTTTTCTGGTTCCATATTTCAACACACCCAGCTAAGCTTTGCACTTAGTGGGTGTCTAATAAACATGCAATAAGTGAAAAGGAGAAAATCCAGGTCCTTCTCTAAAGGACAGTTATTTTGGTGTGAATTCCAAGGAACAGTCCCTGAGTCAAAAGTTACTTACCCAAGAATCTCTCAGGGAGACAAGCAATCCCTACTCCTTGAGTTGTCTAAAATTAGACTCTGATGAATAGGTTCAGAGCCTGTCATAAAGAGTAATCTCTTTGGGAGCAGAAGCTCTCTTGTCCTTGAGGTACTTTCTGTGTCACTCTAATCTTGTATTTTAAAATCTTAGATGTATTTCTGTCAAATGTAGGCAACTCGTGATCTCCTTTGCTGTGGGTGGACAGTAGAGATTTGAGCAGTCTCGAAAGTCAGGAAAACCCACAACTAGACATGCTCAGCAAGATGACAATTCAGTTGTATTCAGCATGATCGATATACTCTCACTGCATGCCTAGTATGTGCAAAGCACAAAGCTATAAAATGAGGCATTGGGCAGATACAAATGCACGGAGTATCCAGCTCTACCAGACTATATGGTGTTAGTGGGTGCATGTGTAAACACCACTGAAAAGGTCAGTTAAGATCATACTAGAAAGACTTGAATGCCAAACCAAAGAGCGAGTTAAGTCGGCAACAAGGAGGCCAGGACGGATTGCCAGCAGGGTGCCCATGGGTCCCTTCTCTCTTAGTAGAGAGATGCAGACATTGTGCCCTTGCAACATGATGAGGCTCACATCTCCACTCTTCCTCTGTCCTGAGATGGGATGTTCACAGCTCAGGTGGCTTCCCCAGCTCCACCGTCTGGAGAAAATGCTGGAAGCCAAGGGAATGAACCTGGAATTATAGGTCCTGAGGAAGCAGCTCATGCCGCCAGCAGTGGAAGCCCAGGGGACTTGTGGAGAGCAGGTGTGAGAAGCATCAGGGACCTGCAGGTACCTGGGACGGTCAGTCAGCCAGGATGGCATGCTCCAGAAAGAAACTGCAATTTGCAGCAACAGACATGGGTTCAAACTTCAGCTGTCATTGACTTGCCTTGTAGCTTTGGGCACATCATGAAGTGTCTGCACCTCTCATCACTCGTCTGTAAAATGGGAGAAAACAAACATCCCTGGCTAAATAGACACCTATCTTTTTTTTCTTTTTTTTTTTTTCTTTTCAAAATAGTGCCTTAAAAGAACTTAGATCCATTCCCCCAGTGACCAATTGTTCAAAATAAAAAGAGGAGCTAACCCTGGACTCAGGACCCATAACTATAGCCCATGACTAGAGGAAGACACGTAGCAGCTCCAGGACTGGAGGGTTTCCGTGAGGACAGGGAGGGCAGTCTTAGACCCAGAAGGACTTTGCATTGTGATGCCAATCTTTTTGCTTAACCCCTTTCCTTTGTGCTTTGCAGAAGAATTCAAGGGTGCACACTAGGCTACTATGAAAGGGTTCTGTGAGTCTTAAATGAGATCACAGGACCGATGTATGCATGATTGCTTTGTAATCAGTAACGTCCCACATACTATGAACTGCTGTTCTTTATTACTATTATTGTTGTTGTTGTTGTTGTTATGAGGAGCTCAGTTCCATGGGGAAGTATATCACTAAGGACCAACTCTTCCAATTTTCTCATCTGTATATTCACCTATACTTATTTACTCATGCCCTATATATCGTCAGAGAGGATGTAAGGCTATTTATAACAAATATAGTGATGGCATGTTAAGAAAGTAAAATGAAACTGAAAACAGGAACATGAAAAAGGGGAAAAGCCATTATTTGTGGTAAAAGAGTTCATGTAATTTCTGGGCCTTGAGGTCCTAGCAGCCAGTGCAAAGAGCAGAGCAAGCATGATCCATAGCTTTTGTCACCAGGATGGACGAAGCCAGCCAGTTCCTCCATAGAGGTGACTCTTTCCCTGATCCTAAACACTAATAGGAATGTTTCTAGGCGTTCCATGGTCACAGGTAAAGTCCAGGAGCCCAGAAGAGTGGCTCTGGCTGGGTTGGGGCCCAGGGGCAGGAAAGACTTTCTGGGACAAGGAGAGCTCAGGCAAGTCTTGGGGGTGACCAGAAGTGGATGCAGGGGACAAGAAATCTAGGCAGGAGCCCGTGTTTGTAGACATGCAGAGGCGAGAGCAGGTACCACCTGAATGCCCGACAGAGCCACACTGGAGTCCGTAGGCATGTGTGGGTGCCCCACAAATAGTTGTCCAGTGGAAAAAGCCAAGGAGAATATGAACAAATCTGTTAGAAAAATAAAACCAAACAAATTTGCTCAGAAATTCAACCAAGCCAAACATCTCTGCTACTTCAACAAGTCTCCGTGTTATTTAATAAGATGATATTCACACGCTTCAAGCTGAAGCACTCTTTGTCTTTCCCTTGCTACTATCTTTCCCCAAATGATGCCAAGCAATATGGCTCTTTCAGGAATATTCTAGCACCTTAATGCTTCCCCGGCAGCTATTGACATCAGTAAGCTCTGGGAGGGGGAGTGATTCAAGACTCCCTCCCAGGTGGCAGATCTAGACTGACTTTTTGAATGAGAGAAACTGAAAAACTCCCAAAGTGCCTTGTTGATTAGCTGACACTGATTCTTATTAACTGAGTTTCATCAGCTTATTTTCTGCAACTTGGTGGTGCATCAGATTGACCCTGGGATAGCAGAGTTAAACAAGTAATAATAGCTTACAGTGACAAATGCAGTTACTGTTTATCTAGCAAACTAGGAAACCTGGCTTCTACTGAGTAGCAGGTCATGTGGACACTAGGGATCTGGAGATTAATAAGCCACACTGTCCCTTCCTTCTTCTGAAGCTCTTAGCCCCTCCCTGCCCATCACCCCATCACCCCATCACCCCATCACCCTCACCTTGTCCCAGGTCCCTTCCCAATCCTCTCACTCCCTCCTTTCGCTCTTCTCTCTTCTCCTCTTCCTGTCCCTCTTCCCTTTTTCTCTCTCACACGTGTCATTTAGGAAGAGAGCTTTATCCTCAGCATTTTAAATACATTGGCATGTCTAGAAATGATCAGTTTTCACTCACTAGTTGCATCCTAGGAAAGCACATTCAATCCAGTTACTCACATATTCTTTCAGCCCTGAGAAAAATATCTCCCTGCAATGTCTTTGATAATTTTTGATCCACCTATTTTTTTCTTTTCTCTCAATAAATGTTATGTCAGTTGTGGTAGGCAGAACAGTGGTCCCCGATAGATGTTCATGTTCTAATTCCCAGAACCTGTGAATTTGTTAGGTTGCATGGCAAAAGGGAATTAAGGTTGCAGATGGAATTAAGGTTGCTAATCAGTGCTCCTGAATACTGGCAGAATATTCTGGATTATCCAGGTGATCCCAGTGTAATCACAGGGTTGTTAAGAGTAAAAGAGGAGGGCAGAAGAGGACACAACAGTAATGAGAGACGAAAAGGACTCAGACTGCTATTGCTGGCTTTAGAGATGAAAGGGGCCACTAGACAAGGATTGCAGACAGCCTCTAGAAACTGGAAAAGGTGGGGAAGCAGATTCTCCCCTGAGCTTCCAGGAAGGAACCAGCTGTGCTGACATGTCACTTTTAGCCCAATGAGACACATTAGACATCTAATCTACCGAACCATAAAATAATACATTTGTGCTGTTTTAAGCCACTAAGTTTGTGTAATTTGTTACAGCAACCATAGGAAACTCATATATTGGGCTTCCTGGATTGATTCACTATGGCTGTTATTTTTTCTTTCAATTTTTCCATTGTTTTAGGAGTTGTCTTTGACTTTAACTTCCACCATTTCTATTCAGCTATTTCATTTTTCAATTTGATGTTTACTTTCAAAGAATTTTGTTTCCTCTTTTCTTTTACAGTGGCATTCTTTTTTTGTTTTATTGATGCAATATCATTTCAAAGAGCCTGAGACTGGAGCTGATTACCCCTGAATTTTCTATGCTCTATTTCCAAACTCTATATGTTGGGCTTAATCTTTTTTTGTGATACGGGCTTACTTCAGATGTTTAGTGATGTTTGGTTATGTTTTCGTATTTAAATATGGAGAATAGGGTTTATTCTTCTGGTTAGACAGAAATCCCCAGAGGAGATCTGAGCTGTCCTTCTGTCTTCAGGGTCTTCCCACTGGCTGGGTGTTGACTACTGTTGAGTGAGATGCTGGCAGAGTGGATCGTAGAAGAGAGTTGAGCCATCCCACTCCTGGGAATGTCACTGGTTTGGCATTTTGCCGAGCACCTTGAAGGAAACAGAATCTTGGAGATAAATAAATGCAGTTGACACAATCTTAGAACCTGAGCTTTGAACAAGAGCAGGGATAAAAGAAAAAAACAGCTTTCTTCACTATCATTAAGATAGCTGAGGCAATAAGAGGCCTCCTCGTCACAGAGCACACCACAGTGGGACACACAGAGGGTCCATGATCTTGCTGAGGGAAGAGGAAGACCTGGTAGCTTTTACAGATGATCTGATAGCAGCTGGTACCACAAACTATATGCAGTCCTCATGTCAGCCCTTATTACAAGTGCCTAGCATGGAGCTGCTGCTCAATGATTTATTTGTTGAATAAATAATTCCAATCGTAAGTTTAATTATTATTTAGTACGTAAAAATATTTTAATTAAGTAGATACACAGCTGAATCCTGGTAGCTGGGTGACCCTAGGTAAGTTGCCTACCCTCTCTGAGCTTTAGGGCCATGTGAGTGATAACATTTTCCCTGTAGGGCTGTTGTGAGGATGAAAATGAGTATGAAGCATCTAGTTCAGTATTTGGTATTAATAGTTCCTCAGTAACGGTGGCTAGTACTCATTTCTGTAAAGTTCCAAGGAAAAATTAACTAGATATAGTAACAGGCAAGTAACAAGGTTCAGTAGAGACTACCTGATTCAGGTTTCTGGAGAAAAAAATCGGAACAGTGTTCCTCCATAGAGGATTGTTATAACAGATCTATTTCTGCTACTTCCTTGTAAATATGCTTTATAATTTTAATGCACAAAATAGGGACCCGGGAATGCTAACCCCATTGCAAGCAGAAGATGATGCTGCAGTGATCTTCCCAGACCTCTTGCCCATAGCTGTCAGAGGAAAAAGGGAGCTCAGACATCACCCCATTTAGCTTTGTAGAGATCTCAACAGAAGGGAACTGGCAAGGAAATGCATATTTCTTGAGCAACTACTAGTCCCTCAGCAAACCTCTCAGACTCTATTCTGTGGCTTTGCAGCACATGGCGACAGATTGTTGAATCTCTAGGAGCCAGAACTCTGAATTTCATTTAGCATTTAATTAACTGGAATAGACCAAGAACTCCATGGCAGCCCCCTGATTGCAATCTGTGGATGGATGGGCATTTTTATCTGAAAATGATGACCAGCTTATCTTCTGTCGCGCAGCTATCACACATGATATGTATCTCTCGTTATCCCAGCCAATCAAACACAGAAAGTTTATTAAGATTCTATCATTCCAAGTTATCACCAACGATAGGATTTTTCATCTGAATGTGATTGTGTGCAATACCGTATTTTGTCTAAGAGACCCTCAGGGAGAACAAGAGAGGGGAGGTTATCACTTATGTGCACTCAGGGAATCTACAGTCAATAACCAAGCAACTTAAGGAGTATGGCCACCCAGATGACTCTAATAGCCAGATCGCTTTTTTAAAAGGTTACAATTCCCCTTTTCTCAAAAAATAAACTGATGTGGTTACAGAATAACATAAACAGAGGAAGAAATATGGCTGATCCTAAAGGAAAAAGGAAAAAAAAACTATTGTTTAGGCTAGTAAATGCATATGTAATAGAATATAAACCAGATGGTTCTATATTTTGCTAAAAGTAGGTTCTGAGCTTCCTAGAGGCCATAGAAAAAGAGAAATGTGATCAATTGTGAGTTTTGTGGGGACTGGGAAATGACTACTGTCCATTATTTATGAGAAATCAACTTTCATTTAGATCAGTTATAAACAGGACATTTGGAGAAAGAATTCACTCGCTTAAACACGCAGGTGTTCGTTTATAAAATCAGCAAATATTTCTCGAATTCCCACGTGTGCTGCCTGCCATATTGGTGCTGGGTTTTCAGTGCTGAATTAGATTTCCCTGTCCTCTTGGTGTGGACAAGCCACTCAATGTGACAAGAAGGCAGTGAGACCACCACAGAATGTGGGGGTGCTTTCATGGAGGTGGTCACAGAATCCACCAAGGACCCCAGGGTTAGGCTTATTCCCTAGCTTTGTGCGTGGGGTCATGTTCATGGACAAGATGGAGCTTTAATAGAGAGACATTCGTGGAAGAGGTGTGGATGATGACATAATTGTGGTGAGAAACAATTATACACGGTGACTGATGCCCATATGAGGGGTTATTGATAAATGCAGTCTCCTTCCCAGGCTCAAAGCTCCTTGAGACCATCCCTGGCTTTGCTCTTCAACATCACACTCCAGCAGGACCAGGCATGCAGTGGATGCCATACAGGTTCCTCATGAAAGGATGAAGGACCCAGGAGAGACACTGAGGAAAGCCGTGGCAATCTGCAATTATTGCAGATGTTCCTGGTACTTGGACAACCAGGATTATCTGCCTGCCTTGAGATTTCACCTTAATAACTGGGGCAGCACTGTTCTTCTGAGGCTCTTCAGGGAACAATGCAGAGGATTTTTGCAAGTTTTCCAGAGACCTCTGGAGTTTACCAAACCATTTCACATCCTTGGTCTTAGATGATGCCCACAACCATCTGGCAGGGGAACTATCAGCCTCGTGGGGTGTAAGAATGGAGATGAGTCTGCGGGCAATTCTACTCTAACTCCTTTCATGACATATTGTTGTGGGGTGTGTGTATCTGCCTCCCCCACTTGTGCTGTGAGCTCTCTCAGCCCAGGTCTGCATCTGCACTTTCATAGCACATTCCAGAAACCTTGGGCAGAATCAGAGTTACACCTCCTGGGAGCTGTGTGACCCTTTAGAGATGACTAAACCTCTCTGAGTTTTAAATCCTTCTGTCAAATGCAGAAACACTGGGTAAATTCATTAGAAACAGTTGCAAATCTCCTAGTATCCCCAAGCCCATCATGGTATCCTTAGCTTTCCTACATTCTTCGAGCATCCTCGCTCCATTTTTGAAACTGTCCCTACCAATTTGGGAGTGGTCTTGAAAGACTCTGCTCTCCGCACTTCCATTTATTTTTCCCCATTCCTGTAAACATAAGGATTTGTGAGCTCCCCCGTGGGCTCTCCATCTGTAGCCTTTAGCATCTCTCCAGGACTCCAGGACTTGCATCTTTCTTCACCATCCTCTTTGTCTTCTCGAGTCTTTACCTAGTTTGGGGACCTAGCCCCCTAATTTTTCTACCTTCCCTTCCAGAGCCATGGGGCCACTTTGCCTGTTTGTAGCTCTGCCTCCGGCCCCATAACTCTTTACTATTACCTCGAAAGCCCTGACAACAACTCCTCCTTGGAACTCATTAACTCAGCTTCCCCGTTAATTCATTAGCACTCAGGAGCCCTGGTGATGATCTTTCTCTTCCCCCCCCCCGAAGTCTGTGCCCTTACAATTTCATTTCTGAGGTTTCTCTCACATTCCATTTATTGTGACATCATTTATGAAGTTCTCCCTCGACAGGAGAAGAGTCAAAAATAACTATATATCATTTTAAATTGCTCTGGTTGGTAACTCTACAGTTTAAGAATATCAAGAAAAAAAAGTGTCTAATGGCAGGGCTACAAGTGGATAAAGAGCTGACAGGGTAATTGCATTACCAGATGCTTCTATACAGCAGTGAGCTGCTTCCCGGGCCTATTTGAAGCAACGGGTGTCAGGTCAGTAATTAGGCTCTTGCAGACAAACTGGAAGTGCCATCTGATCTCTTATGAACACCCCATCACTCCCATTTATGCCAAGTTCAATATGAAACACACCATCACCATCCTTTCCCCCGCAAGGTTGCCTGAAGTTCCCAGGGACGTCTCCCCCCTCACTCCCACACGAGTTAATGAAGTCAGTGCTTCCCCCGCATGTCACAGAACTTGCTCCCAGGCTGGCAGTGAGTTGGTGCCCTCGGTAACGACAACACCCGACAGCAACCTCGACTCTGCTTTTTGATTCTTCTCTTCTGATTGTACGGTGGATGACACGTTCACACACAGGGCTGCTGTGTGTTAATTTCTTTGTTTGATTTCCTCATGGGGTTGGCTCCTTGGAATGCTGCAAAGGTCAGAAGAGCCTGGAGAACTGGCTTCCGATCCCAGAGGAGCCATTAACTTGTGGCGAGGCATTTGTTGTGATCTGGTGCCAGCTGGACATGTCCCCATTCATTGACCCAACTTGGTGTTTACAGGGAAGGAATGGGACATAGGGCCAGACTAATCCGTAGGAGGGATATGAGGAAAGTGTGCGAGGAGGGTGTCCTGTCTGTTATTCAGGGTTAAGAGTCACAGGGTACAGAAACAACAGGTCATGGCCCCAATGAACCGTCTCTGTTAGAGGGAGGGCAACAAACTCCCTTTTCTCTGATAATAAGCACCTGGTTTTCTTTTAGGATAATTCCTCCTCCCACTCCCAGTCCATACGGTTCAGGTCAGATTGACTTACCCCACTCCCACACACCTGGGGATGGGTGTGATTCCACTTTGGTCCAACTGAAAAAGCACTGGAATTGTTGGGGAAAAGACGCTTTCTTTCTGAGGACATTGCTGAGCTAATTTCAGCAACTAGATGAAACTAGTGGGTGGCTGAGGGGGCCACCATAAGGAGCGAGATCCCCTAAAAATAAAGCCATCATGGAGGAGAAATGGAGAGAGACCGAGCCTGAGTGACATCATACAGACCCTTGGAATCACCATTGGGATTCCCTGCCATGGGATGCAGTAAATCTCCATGTATTTGGTTTTAGCCTGTTTCACTTGGAATTCATTCACTGACAGTGGAATACTCTTAAATAACAAGGTTGAATAGAGCTCAGTCCTAGAGGAATTGGTACTGGTCACCTCCACAAGAAGTGTCCCCAAAACCTTTAGTCAAAGCTAAAAATGGCTGTAAGTCCTAGAACAAGCCAGAAATACAGTTACCCAAAGTAGGGCATAAAACATATAGTCAGTGCAGCTGACTATATGAGTGTTGGGGTTTTCGCGTGTGTCCCACACAGGCCAAGGCAAGATGTGTCTCCTGCTTGGGGCTGGGAGCCCAGCTGTGAGGGGCAGCTGCTGGTTTCTGTATTCACGCCAGCCCAGCCCGACCCAGGAACTTTGGACAGGCCACTTTTTCCCACGGTCCCTGATCTCCCCGTCTGTAAAAAGAAGAGGTCAGCTCATTTGCTCTCTGGATTCCAGCCCCTGAAAACTGTAACCTCCTCCTTCCATCCGGCCCCCTTGTGCAACAGTGGTGAACCTAGAAGATATAATGCCCAGGATGGCTTTTAGAGTCTGACAATGGGACTAGACTACAGGGTTTTTGAGTACAAGACGTCTGATTTCTATGCCCATCTTTCTCTCACCTTTCAATTTACCTTCCATACAGCTGTCATAGAAAGGTCCCTAAAACACCAGTGAGAGCTTATAGCTTCTCTGACTAAAGTTTTCAATGCAAATTTTAGTTTAAAATTTAGCAAAATACACTGAGTCACACTGAGGACCATGTTTGGCCAAAAACAAAATCTGTAGGGTTTGAAGTTGAAACACCCTGTCGGAAGGAAATTTGGAATTTTATGAAACTCATTATAATGCCTTTTTACATTATTTAAAATAAAGACATAAGTGGCCTCTATAAATGTTACTTGGTATGATTTTATATGACATGAATTTTATAATCCTATTTTTATTTAATGTTCCTATAAAATTAGTAGAGAAACAAAAGAAACATAGGATATGCAGTGTATTGAATGGCCCCCCAAAGTCATTGAAGATTAACCCCCACTGCCCCCACTGTAATTGTTGAGGGTGGGAAATCCAATTATGGTAACTGAAAGGTGGAGCCTTGAAGAGGTGATTAGATTCTGAGGACCACACCCTAATGAATGGATTAATAACGGTGGCCAGGGGTGTGGCTCTGGGGGCTGTAAAAGGAAAGCACGTGAGAGTATCTCTCTCTCTCTCTGCTCTGCCATCAGCCATATGAGGCCCCTGGGTCACTGTTACCACCAACAAGGCCTTCAACAGATGTGTTCACTGGACTTTGGACTTCCCAGCCTCTGAAATTGTAAGCAATAAATTTTTTTTTCTTTGCCATTTACCCAGTTCCAGATATTTTGTTATAAGCAGCAGAAACAAACTAATACAGGATGTGTATGTGTCAAGATATGAGTATAAATGCATCCTTGCAACCCTGCACTGAATATGCTATATTAGCTCAAGTTTTCAACGGTCGAGAGAGAGAACTTACTCAACTTCTTGATCAATGGAAAGTCAAGTCAAGGTTCAGATGTGGAAAAAAAAAAAAAAAAAAAACCATCCTGATGTCAGTAACCACTGGTTACATACTTGGTCTCCCAAAGAACTGCTTCTTGGGTGGAACCCTGAGAGCTGTGGTCGGGCCCTGCATGGAGCAGCCCCAGCCAGGCTTAGAAGTCACTGAGAAGACAGGCTTCCTCTCCCAATGCCTTTTAATCATGAGGCCATTTTTTAAAGAGTGTTCTATAAACATCAGCTTTTTTCAGGATGCCCTACAGGAAACATTCTCTAGACAATTAAGTTATTGCAAGTTTATGAACTGGATACTAAGGATACAAAGAGGAGCTTTTTTGAGAAGACGGAAACTCAGGAATACCTTAGACAAAACCACACGTAGATAATTTCAATATTGGGTGTCAAAGGCAGTGACCAAGATACCTACAGAGTACCAGAGGAGGTCAAGTTGAAAATATAATTTTGGGGTCGGGTGACAGGCATTTCTGGTGGGAAAACAAGGAAACCGAGTTTTTGAAAATGGTCAAATGCAGTTTTCTGTGTTGAATCTAAACAGATTTTCTCAACAGTGTCTTACTAGTCTTCACGACTGAGGCTATTAGTCACATACTGGAATATTTCTGATGATCATGTAGAATATTCTTCTAGTCTCATTTTTTAAAATAAAAACTTTAGACAGTCTGTTTAGGCAAACAAAGAAGATTAAGGAACTATATACGGCAACAACACTCACCACACCACCAAGACTGGTAATAAGGCAGAGACGACCATTGGCAGACATACACCCACGAACCACTGAAGGATGGAGATTAATACACCAGCGGGTGTGGGAGGGCAGTTCATTTGCTTCTCCTAACCAGGTGATGGATTAGCCCCTCAGCCAAAGCTAGAAAAAGCAAGAAGAGGAATGGGGTTAGGAGATGTAATGGGAGGAAGTAAGAGAATTTAAAGACAGAGACAGTGTAGTTCCTCTCCTTGTTTTATTTGCAATTGCTGAATGCATTAAAGGATGCTGTGAGTTAAAGCTCAAATTTACAAAGATTTTGAATTGGTTCTCTTCAGCCTGTATAGAACATAGTGATTGGATATAGACTGAATTTTTCAGCCAGCTAGTAGCTACAAGTGCACAAAATAAATTTTAAAAAGCGTGCCTTTCTTATTCGACCACCCCATTAGAAATTGGTTAATGAAAAGATGCTGATAACAAGTGAGCCAGGAGAAGAGTAGCACACCCCAGGACCTAGGCAGAGCTTCAGACAGTCTCCTCCACATGACAGAAGGCAGGAGCAGACTGAAAATACCACCTCCATGTGACTGGTTCACCACAGCCACTGCCACTGCAAAGACAACTTGCCCCCACAGTAGCAGCCACGGCCACTGTGTAGGTGGGCTGCCACCCAGTCAACTGGATAGTCACCAGCAGAGCCTAGAAAAAGAACGAAGTCTCTCTACTCAAAATCCACTCCAGAGTAATAGAAGAAGCAACTAATCTACCAGATGACTAGACATCAATGTAGAAATGCTAGAAATATTTTTTTTAAAAAAACAAGAAAACATGACACCACTGAAGGAATACAGTAATCCTCAAGTACTAGACCCCGTAGAGCAGGAAAACCTTCAAATGAGTGAAATAAAATTCTGAGCAAGAGTCCTAAGAAAACTCAATGAAATATGAGAAGACTCAGTTAGACAACACAATGAAACAAGAAAAAACATCCAGGATATTATGGCTGAAGTTTACAAAGAGATCAATACCTTTAAAAAGAATGTAACAGAACTTATGTAACTGAAGGAATCATTCAATGAAACAAAAACACACAACTGAGAGCATAAGCAGCAGGTTAGAGCAAGCAGAAGAAAGAATTTCTATCTTGATGATGGTCTCTTCAAAATAGCCCAGGCAGACAAAAAAGAGAAAGCAAAAAAAAAGAATTGGAAAAAATGAAGAAAATCCAAGAGAGCTAGCAGATGGCCTGAATTAAGTGCACAAACATGTAAATCATGGGTGCTCCAGAAGGGAAGGAGAAAGGAAAAGGCATTGAAAACCTATTCAATGAAATAATAATGGAAAACTTCTCAGGTATAGGCAGAGACATGGATCTTCAGATTCAGGAGGCTCGAATATCCCCAAATAGATTCAATCCATAAATATCCTTTCCAAGACACACTATAGTCAAACTGGTAAAGGTCAAAGCAAAGAGAAAATCCTAAAAGCAGCAAAATAAAAGTGTGGAGTCACCTATAAGGGAGCCACCATCAGACTAAAAGCAGACTTCTCAACTGAAACTCTATAGCTAGAAGAAAATAGGATGATCTATTCAAAATACTAAAAGGAAGAAATGATCAGACAAGAATACTATACCAAGCAAGGCTGTCCTTCAGAAATGAGATAGAAAGATAGAAATAGTGTATTTCTCAGACAAAAAACTGCAGGAGTTCACCACCACATGACCACACCTGCTAGAAATCCTCAAGGGAGTTCTGATTCTGGAATTTCAAAAATGATAATCACTACCACAAATAAAAAGAAAGAACAAAATCCACTGGCAGAACAAAAACACAAACAAGGAATAGAAAGAAACTAAATTTTATCACCTCAAAAAACCAATAAACATCAAAGACAAACAACCAAATGGGAAGAGAGGAACAAACATATTTAAAACGTCTAAATGAAAATTGATAAACTGCCAGCAGTAAGATAATACCTTCCAATTAAATGTAAATGGATTACTCCCCACCCAAAAAGCACCAACTGACTTAAAAAGGTAGACCCAACTATATGCTATCTTTAAGAGACTCACCTCTCTTGTAAAGACACACACAGACTAATAGTGAAGGTATGTAAAAAAAATATATACCACTGGGGCCGGCCCGGGGGCGCACTGCTACAGTGCGCCACTTGGGAGGTGCGGCGGCGCTCCCGCCAAGGGTTCGGATCCCACATACAGACCGGCCGCTCACTGGCTGAGCGAGGAGCAGGGGCAACACCGAGGGTTGCGATCCCGTTGCCGGTCCCGGTCCGGTGCGGGCGCGACACTGAGGGTTGCGATCCGTTGCCGGTCACGAAAAAAGACAAAAAAAGACAAATATATATATATACCACGTAAATGGACACCAAAAAAGAGCAGGAATAGCTATTCTTATATTGGATAAAATAGACTTTAAACTAAAAACCACAAAAAGAGACACAAAAAGCCTTTATATAATGATAAAGGGATCTATCCATCAAGAAGAAATAACGGGCCGGCCCAGTGGCGCACTGCTATAGTGCGCCGCTTGGGAGCGTGGCGGCGCTCCCGCCAAGGGTTCGGATTCCACATACAGACTGGCCGCTCACTGGCTGAGCGAGGTGCGGGCGCAACACCAAGGGTTGCGATCCCGTTGCCGGTCCCGGTCCAGTATGGGCACGACACTGAGGGTTGCGATCCATTGCCGGTCATGGAAAAAAGCCAAATGGAAAAAAAAAAAGAAGAAATAACAATCATAAATACATATGCACCCAACACCAGAACACCCAGATATATAAAGCAAACACTATCAGACCTAAAGAAAGAGATAGACCCCAATACAATAATAGTGGGGGACCTGAACACCCCTCTCTCAGTACTGGAAAGATCATCTAGGCAACAAATCAACAGAGAAACACAGGATTTAAACTACACTTTAAACCAATTGGACCTGGCAGATATCTAAAGAACATTTTATCCAGCAACTATAGAATACACATTTTTCTCATCAGCACATGAAGCATTCTCCAGGATAGCACAATTGTTAGGTCACAAATCAATACTCAACGAATTTTTAAAAATTGAAATCATTTCAAGTATCTTTTCAGACCACGGTGCATTAAAACTAGAAATTAATAACAAGTGAAACTCTGGAAGCTATACAAATACATGGAAATTAAACAACATGCACTTTAACAAACTATGGGTCCAAGAAAAAAATAAGCAGGAAATCAAAAACTATTGAAACTAATGAAAATAAGAACATTTCATACCAAATCTGCGGGATAATGCAAAGGCAGTACTGAGAGGGAAGTTTATTGCAATAAGTGCTTACATCAAAAAAAAAAAAAAATGAAAGATCTCAAATAAAGAAACTAATGCTACACCTCAAAGAACTAGAAAAACAAAAATAATCCAGTCCCAAAGTTAGCAGATAGAAAGAAAAAATTAACATCAGAGCAGAACTAAATGAAATAGAGAACAAAAAATTGATACACAAGATCACTGAAACAAAAAGGTTTTTTCAGAAGAAAAACAAAATAGACAAACCATTAGTTAGGCTTTCTAAGAAAAAGAAGAGAAAAGACACAAATAATGAAACTAAGAAATGAAAAAGGGGACAATGCAACCAATTCCACGGAAATACAAAGAATATTTAGACACTATCATAAACAACTATACACAAACAAATTTGGAAACTGGAAGAAATAGATAAATTTGTAGACACATACAAACTACCAAGAATGAACCAAGAAGAAATGGAAAACCTGAATAGACTAATAATGAACATTAAGATTGAAGGAGTAATCAGCAGTCTCCCAAACAAGAAAAGCCCAGGACCAGATGGCTTTACTGATTAATTATACCAAACCATTAAAGGGGAAGTAACACCAAATATCTTCATATTATTCTAAAAAATTGAAACAGAGGCCATTCTCCCAAACTCATTCTATGTGGCCAGCCTCACCCTGATAACAAAACCAGAAAAAGATGTAAAAAAAGAAAGAAAGAAAAGAAAAGAAACTACAGGCCAATATCTCTGAACATAGATAGACACAAAAATCTTCAACAAACTATTAGCAATTAGAATACAACAATCCATCAAAAAAATTATACACCAAGGGGCCGGCCCAGTGGCGCACTGCTACAGTGCACCGCTTGGGAGCGCGGTGGCGCTCCCGCCGAGGGTTCGGATCCCACATACAGACCGG
>NW_007726309.1:530246-554548 GCF_000696425.1 Galeopterus variegatus | reverse complement strand
CAAAAAAAAAAAAAAAAAAATTATACACCATGATCAAGTGGGATTCATCCTAGGGATGCAAGGATGGTTCAACATACACAAGTCAATAAATGTGATACACCACGTCAACAAAATCAAAAACAGAAACCATATGATTATCTCACTAGATGCAGAAAAAGCATCTGACAAAATTCAACATCACTTCATGATAAAGACTCTCAGAAAATTAGGTAAAAAATTAAAGTATCTCAAAACAATTAAAGCCATATATGAAAAACCCACTGCCAATATCATCCTGAGTAAGACAAGAAGAAGACAAGTATGCCCACTCTCACCACTCCTATTTAACATAATATTGGAAGTACTAGCCAGAGCAATCAGGCAAGAGAAAGAAATAAAAGGCATCCAGATTGGAAAAGACAAAGTCAAACTGTCCATTTGCAGATGACATGATCCTATATCTAGAAAAACCTTAAGACTCTACCAAAAAACTCTTAGATCTGATAAATAATTTCAGTAAAGTTGCAGGATACAAAATCAACATGCAAAAATCAGTAATGTTCTTATACTCTAATAACAAGCAAACAAAAAAGAAATCAAGAAAGCAAGCCCATTTACAATAGTCACCAAAAAGTAAAATACTTGGGAATCAATTTAACCAAGGAGGTGAAAGATCTCTACAATGAGAACTACAAATCACTGCTGAAAGAAATTAAAGAGGACACAAAAAGATAGAAAGACATCCCATGTGCTTGGATTGGAAGAACAGACATCATGAAAATGTCCATTCTACCCAAAGCGATCTACAGATTCAATTCAATCTCCATCAAAATACCAATGACATTCTTCATGCAGATAGAAAAAAATCAATCCTAATGTTTATACAAAACAGCAAAAGACTCTGAATAGCCAAAGCAATCCTGAGCAAAAATAAATAATAAAGCTGGAGCCATAGCACTACCTGACTTCAAATTATAACTCAAAGCTATAGTAACCAAAACAACATGGTACTGGCATGAATGGAAAACCCAGGAATCAACTCATACTTAGACCAATTGATCTTTGACAAAGGCACCAAGAACATACATTGGGGAAAGAACAGCCTCTTCAATAAATAGTGCTGAGAAAACTGAACATCCATATGCAGAAGAATGAAACTAGACCCATAGCTCTCACCATATACCAAAATCAACTCAAAATGTATTAAAGACTTAAATATAAGACCTAAACTATAAAACTCTTAAAAGAAAACATTGGGTAAACACTTCAGGATATAGAACTGGACAAAGAATTTATGAATAAGACCCCGAAAACATAAGCAAAAAAAAAATAATAATAAAAAAAGAAACAGATGTGAAAAGGTAGCCTACAGAATGGAAGAAAATATTTGCAAACTGTGCATCTGACAAGGGATTAATATCCAGAATACACAAGGAACTCAAACAACTTAACAGTGAAAAAACCCAATTAAAAAAAGTAACCCAATTAAAAAAAGGGCAAAGCAGCTAAATCAGCATTTCTCAGTGTGAAATATACAAATGGCCAACAGACTCATGAAAGAAATGCTCAATGTTACTAAGCATCAGGGAAATGCAAATGAAAACCACAATGAGATATCATCTCATGCCAGTTAGACTGGTCATTATCAAAAAGAGAATAAAAAATGCTGGTAAGGATGTGGAGAAAGGAGAAGCCTCCTACACTGTTGGTGGGACTGTAAATCAGTGCAGCCATTATGGAAAGCAATATGGCAGTCCCTCAAACAATGACAGATAGAACTGCCATATGATCCAGTAATCCCAGTGCTGGGTGTATACCTAAAGGAATGGAAATCATCATGTCTAATGGATACCTGTAGTCTATTTTATACATAAAGGTGCCCAGAATAATGAACACCAAATGTTTGACAATTGTTACTTCTGAGTGATTTAAAATGAGATTTTTTTTTAAAGTTTTACTCTGTTCAAATGCTTGCATTTTTTAATAATGACCAGACATTTTAATAAAAGAAAAATTGTTTATGCTTATGACCAAATGCCATTTTCTCATGGTTTCTTGGGCACGAGTTACACGAGAGCTACCTGAGTGGTTATCCAATGCTCTGCTTACCTCTGTCATTCAAAAACAATCCTCTCCCATCATTCTTGATTGAGCTGTGCTACCAGCCAGAGACCTGTGATCCTCCAGGTCCCCAGGCTATTGGGAGGGGAGGGTAACAAGGAGCCATCTTCAAACAGAGGTGTCCCTGCTTTTCTCAGGCCACCCCTCCACAGCACTGTCCAGTGCCTTCCATCTAGTCCTTACCATGTCCTTCAGGGTCCCATGAGATCCAACCACTCCAGTATTGTTGCCTCTTCCCGAATGCTCCAAGTTTGTTCCTAGTTGAAATCCTTTGCTTTTCCTTTGCCTGGAGTGCTGTTCTCCAAGATCTTCACAACATCTCATCATCCAGATCTCAGCTCACCACCCCTGCAATGCCTCCCTGACCACCTGTCCAACCTCACCCCTGAAGCCCTTCATCACCTTTTTATGTGAAACCATCCCATTCATTTATCCTTTCCCTGTGTCTTTCTCCCACCAGACTTCAGGAGAGGAAGGAACACCTCTAGCTTTTTCACTGCTGGGTCCTGGTGCCTAGAACTGCACCTGGCATATGGTCAGCACCCAGTAAATACCCGTGGGACCAGGGCTGGCTTCACCGGCATGTGACCTGTGCAGCTGCACGTGGTCCGAAGTTCAGAAAGGCCCATGCTTGAATTAAGGTTCTGCTGTTGCTGTCTTGAAATTCTTAACAATTTTTGAAGACAGGGTTTCATGTTTTTGTTGTGCCCCACAAATGATGTAGTTGGTTCTGCATGGAATGAACAAATGGGGGAATGCATGTCAGCTAAGTGATCTTAGGCCTCTTTCTTCAACATCGAGGTCTCAGTTTCCCAAAAAGTAGGAACAATAACTTTTCCCCTGCCTGATGCACCCCTGGGAGCTTAAGGAAAGCCCAGCCAAAGAGGCTTCTTCAACACACGGTGCATGCACACAACTAACGACGCCCAGCCTCATTTTTGTCTGTTTGTTTGTTTGGTTTTTGTCCATGCTACTCAAGTTCCTTTTGTATGCCAAGATCAAAACTTCCATGTCTTAAGGTCTTCACAGAATTAATGATTTGCTCTGCCTTAGCTACATTCTTTCTCTCCTTCTGGTGCTCCAATAATTTTCTTCCTGATGAACGGGAGGTATTAGTCATAACCTACAGCAGAAAGTGGGCTCTGGGTGCTGCACTTCTCCAGAACCAAGCAGTTTTTGTCTTTTCTTTTTTAATTCCAAAGGGCCTTCGCTCATACTTTTTCCTCTGTTTGGAATGCCACTTGTGCTCTTCCCAGCTAGCAGCTTGTGATCACCAGGACAAAGACAGTGCATCTCCTACTGTTTGCCCTCTTAGGTGGGAACTGTCACTTACTCATTCCACGAAAGTCTCCTGCTTTTTGACTCCATACCAAGTCCTGTGATTGACACCCGGGATTCAGAGGAGCTTGAGGTCCCATCTGGCAGGGCTGACAAGTCTTTCCATCTCCACCGAGCCCACAGAAGATGCTCCATAGTTGTTTGTGTAATGAGTGAATGACCCACAGTTAAAATTGGGACTTGGGAGACCTGGTTTCTTACCGAGACTTTGCCACTAGATTGCAGCATGACCTTCGACACGTCATTGGTCCTCCATGTATATGGTTTCTCCTTCTGCAAAATGGGAGGAAGAAAAGGCCAGGCCAGATAACCTCTTTCTCGTCTTCTTTCTTGTCTGGATCCAAGAATCTATAAATAGCAGCGGGAGCCAGCATTTTTCAAGCATATAGTAAGAACCAGGTACTTATTATGCATATCTAGCATCTCCTCTGGTCCTCACAACAACCTAGTAAAGTAGATTATTATCCCAGTTTTTCAGAGGAAAAATGAATGGCTTAGAGAATTTAAATACATTTTGCTCACTGCCACACAAATTTTAAATGACCATTCATTCCGGGGTTTCAATTTACCTACCTGGCTGATGGTCACCTCTGTGCCCCATGAATATGTATAACCAATAAAAAATAAATAAACTTACCTACCTGCCCCCAAAACCCATGTTTCAAACCATTCTACCACACTGCCCCACACCTCCAATCTAATCTTGTCTTCAGTCCTCAGGCCTCTATCTGGTCTAAAAACAAAAGGAGAAATTAAATTAAGAATGGGGGGTATAAGGCTCTGCACATTGCATGTGCTCTTTCCCCGGCCCCTCTCTAGTTAGCCAGGATAGGAAAGCTGGTCATTTGCTTCTTCTGGCTGGCGTGAAGACTCCTCAAATCCATAGAAGTTGATCTCCAGGGAGCTTGCTGTCAATCACAACATAGAAAGCCTGTCACTCACACCCGTTGGGTCAGTAGAAGAGATGGCCTTTCCCCAATAAGCTGGATCCCAAGTTTTCCTTCCATTGATCCAAGATCTTGACTCAGGTGCTTGAGTAGGTGACAAAAGAGCTTCCCATATGGCTGTCAGGCAGTCAGTCACGCGGTAGATCCTCTGTGCAGCTCCAGCCCTCTCGCCGGCCTCCACTCTGACACTTATTACTGCTGCAATAAATCCTTCAGTAAAACAAACAGGCACGCTGTAAATTTATTAGCCTGGGTACTCTGTGTTACTTAACGTAACAGCTAGTCTTAAACAGGTAACTACTGCAGTAAATAAGCTGGTTTATTCAGGCACTGTCAGCCCTAAGTGTTCACGGGGGCCTGGAGAAATGGCATTGGCCTTTATAAGCATGATATATACCTACATAAATTACATTTACCCACTCAGATATCTGATGGCAACATGCCATCTGGGAAGAGTATAGCACCTCAGAACGTCCCTGTAAACTTCAAAAAGTCTATTTATGGGAGACATGGTACTTTATATGGAACTGTATAGGTAAGTATATATGTTAAGTGGAATTGGTATATGCAGTCTCAGTACAAAATAAACCAGTGCCCTGGATTTGCATATTATGGGAATGCATGTAAAGTGGATTGAGATTTCTCTGCTGAGCTGTGTGCAGAGGACTAAATTGAGGCCAGAAGATGAAGAATGGAAAAGGGACGTCATTGATTGAACTGGGCCACATGAGGTCAGGCAGCCTGTCTTAATCATCTCTGCATCCTCCAATGCCTGGGCATCTGCAGACAGCAAATGTAGGCAAGAATAAATGCTGGGCCTCTCTGCCAGGTTCTGTTTATTGGGTGGTAGATTAGTTTCCTAGGGCTGTAGTAACAAAGTCACCACAAACTGGGTGGCTTAAAACAACAGAAGTGTATTCTGTCACAGTTCTAGAGGCTAGAAGTCTGAAATCAAGGTGTGGGCAGGGCCGTGCTCTCTCTGACACTCTAGATAGAATTCTTCCTTGCCTCTTCCTAGTTTCCAACAGTGGCCATCAATCCTTGTGTTCCTCGGCTTGCAGCAGCATCACTCCAATTTCTGCCTCTGTCCTTATGTGGCTTTCATATCTATGTATCTGTGTCTTCTCTTCTTATAAGGACACTAGTATGTTGGATTAAGGGCCCACTATAGTACAGTATGACCTCATATTAACTAATTGCATCTGCCATGACCCTATTTCCAAATAAGTTCACAGTCTGAGGTTCTGGGAAGTCCAGGAAATTGGGGGGGATTTATCCGCCCCAGTCCAGACACCTGCCATGCATCAACATGCTTCAAAGCTTGTCATCTCACTTTACCCTTGCAGCAGCCCTGTTGGGTGGGAATCCTAACACCCATTTTACATATGAGAACACGGTGACTGGAAGAGGTTGAATAACTTCTGGAACCAGAAGAGCTAATAATCAATAAAACCGGTGTTCCAACTCAGCTCCATGTCAAAGTCCCTAGGGCACTTAGAGGCTATTCTCGGTCCTGTGCTCAATCCCCATGAAGTTTCCTTTAGAGCCCTCTATAAAAAAAAGCAGTGTGCATGCAGGCGCACATGTGTGTCTGTGTTTAATGAGGTGAATTTCACTGGAAAACATACTTTGAATTGTTTAAAGGCCAATTGCAAAAACTAGAAGAGTCAGGGCCAGGAGAAGAAGACAGTATATAATGGAACCACAGCTTTTTTCTGACCATATTTGGATTCAATTGCTTCTTACCCAGAGCCCTGAAAATAAATGTACCAATAAATAATTACTTCCTGCTCCACACATAACCAAATATGACTGTGCCCAGTCTGATGGCCAAGGAGACAACCCATTGTTCAAATGCCCAGCCCCACCCCCCCCCACCCCCCGGCTGCAAAAAAATGTGGCTTCACTTTCCTGTGAATCCCAACTCAAAAAATAGAATGGCATACAGTCAGCGAATGCCTCGCCTTGGCTCAGCACTGCCTAGCCCTGGGATCAATTAGATAAATACAGAGCAATGGTCCTTCCTCCGAATATGGTCAGGAAAACAGTTTCCTTGGCATCTGGTGATTCCGGCACCTTCTGCTTGAGAAATGATGCACAGACCCCTACAATTAAATAGCACCCCACTCAGAGTCACCAATGGAGTGGCCACTGGAATGCATGCTGGGAGAAGTCCACTGCATTCTGCTTTGGGCTAAGTTCTCAGTGACAGTCAGGACAGTGGATATCAACTAGCCCCACCCAAGGAGGCAAAGTACAAGGACAGCAGCAAAAACAACAGAATACACGGGTTTGGGGGACACAGATAGGTCTAGATTTGAAACCTACTCTGCTGCACACTGGCCATGTGATCTTGGGCAAGTTACTCCACCTCCTTGGTGTGAAATGAATCCTACCTACCTATCAGTAAATCAAATGACCTAATTCAGATAAAATTCCTAGCCCAGAGGTAGACTTAAGCCCCCTTATTAGGTCCCCTCATCCCACACTTGACAAATGGGGAAGCCAAGGGACATGTCGACCACTGTAACACTAGCAGAATCAAGACTCAAACCCACGTCTCCACTACAGTCGTGGTGATGACGCCCAGAGTCAAAGCAGTAGAAGACTCCTTATGGGGTGCTGCCTTCAAAAGGTGTATTCCTGCCCCAGTGTCTACACTCTAGTGTGATCTTAATCCAAAACACTGGAACTGTCTATTTACATGTCCATCTGCCCCACTAGACCATGTACTCCTTGAGAGCACAGGCCATGTGCCATGCATCTCAGCACACCAGGTGCCTGACAGATAGCCTGGCACGTTGAAGATTACCAACAAACATTTACAGAATGATTGAAGGGGATAGAAACCCTTCTCATGCCCGCATAGTGCCTGCACTTGTCTACATGGGTTCCTTCCTTGGAAGATTGCAAGATCCATGGTGGCAATGTCTAAGGTGCCCTCCATTATGCTCCAAGACTTAGTGCAATGCCTGGCACATAGTAGGGGCTCAGTAACTGTTTTCTGAAAAAAGGCTGGAAGGCATGTAACGGCATACTGGAGGAAAAGAAGGGGAGAGTGAGTTTAATTTTATGGAACACCTACCATGTGCCAGATATTGCACCTGGCACCCTCCTCTCTGTTAATCATCACACACACACACACGCACACGCACACGCACACGCACACACACACAGCAGACATTATTTTACAAATGCCTAAAACTGAGTTTGAAGAAGGGAGCCAATTTGTTCAAGACCACACAGCTAGAGAATGTCAACGTTTGAATGACACTGAAGTCCACTGCAAAGCCCTTGCTAGGTCACATTAATTCTTCAAAATTCTGAGGAAAACATTGCCTGCCTTACCATTTTATCTAGAACCAGCTGGGACCACCTCCCCCGCACTTGACCCCCTGCCATCCCTGGTGTGAGGGGTGGGAGGGCCAGCCTGGCTCAGGCAGAAGTCAAGGGCTAGGTCTTCTGGCCACCACACATTCAGTCACCTTTGATTTGACACAAGCCTGGGCCCTTTGGACCTCATGGTCAGGGAGTAGCAGGAGTAGAGAGATTTGAGCTCCCTGCCAACAGGATCACTGTGCCAACAGGAGCTGAGCCTAGCGCATGTCCCTGTGGCCAGCAGCCATGAGCCGGGGGCTGGAATGCTGCTGTGGCAGCCACGGTTTCCTCAGGCATGTGGGAGTCCACTTCACAGCATAAAATCAAGCCTTCCATGTCTGTTCTCACTTGCCAAGGGGCCCGATGGCAGTAGCAGGAGGCCTATTGGACAGGAGTCAGGGGGACTCATGGAGAGAAACTGACTCCCAGGAACATCCACAACTGATTTAGGGGGGAAAAGGACCAGCAGCCACAGTATTAAATAGTGACTGAGCATGCATCAGGCCCTAAACCAGGCTCCTTACTCTGATAATCCCATTCAAGCCTCAAGGCAATGCCATTTTGCAAATCAGAAAACTGGGGCCTGTCAGACATTGGGAGCAGGAGAGTGATCAAGCAAAGTGCTTCTATTCCACCTCCCAAGAGTAAATTCAGCAGCAAGGAGCTAAAATTCAAATCTCTGGAGACTTCTTGACCAGATCCAGAATAATCTGAGTGTAAACCCCAGTGCACCAGAACGATTTTATCCTAACTCTTTCTTTGTAAGAAACCCACCATGGTATGAGCGTTCACAAACACACATTCCTTGTTGGAGTTTCTTTCTTTATCCACTTTGAAGGGAACTGGCAAACTTCATTTTGTGCTCTGATATATTCCTTTCAGGGCTAAACGGGGTATTCTAAAAGGTGCATGTGCTTGTCTCCTGAATATTCGGAGTGGCCTTGTGCGTTGTACCTTGGCATCTACAAAGCACATAGCCGTACACAGGCTCCCATCTTTGTGAAGTGGAACCACGTCCATCTAACAGTGGAAAAAGGAGGCTCAGAGCCAGGGAGGCTGCCCACGGCAGGAGGGACAGAGAGCAGACCCTGTGTTTCCTCCTCCAAACTGCTTGGCACCAACTGGTCTGGATCATGTGGTTCACAGAAGCCCCTCAGAGAACTGCCTGCTGTTCCCCACCCTGAAGTCTACGTCTCTAACCCTCGCCTGGGTCTCCTTCGAGATCCCTCTACAGACATGACTTGAGCAAGCTGGACTTGTCCCCTTCTCTTCATCTTCCTCATCCTCCTCCTCCTCCTCTCCAGCAGGCTGGACATATCAGCCTGACATGTCTTTCCAATTAGGCCAGTCCTGAGCTGCAGAGAAACAGGAAACCACTTGCAACCTCAGACCCATCCAGACTCAGGAAACCGGGCAGAGACAGTGGCGGCCCTGGCCGTGGCATCAGCCCCGAGACACAGCCCAACACAGCAGCCACCGCCTGCCTCCTGCCTGCCAGACACTGCCCACCCCTCCTGCTGCAGGCCAAGGGCCCGGCCCAGGGAACAGAGATGGGGAACATGCCTTCAGATCTCCCAGACACTAGCCCCCAGCAAGAGTGGGCTGGAGGCCAGTCTACAGGAATCTAAGACGCTGGACAGCCCTGTGTTAAGAGCACTGGCTTTGGAGGCATGTGGACATCAGTCTGTACCCAGCCTCACCACTGTGACTGTGTAGCTGTAAAATTTTAAGCTAATTTTTTCCTTCTCCCCAAGACTCCTCCTGCAAGGAATGTGATCCCTACCTTAAAGGACCGTGATGGAGATGCTCACCCTGATCTAATGTTTTCACAGCCCTAGCCTAGAGCCTGACACACAGTAACTGCTCATGTGTGCCAAGAACGGGCAAGCTCTTTACCCAAACCCTCCCACTTGTTCTTCACAGCTGTTCTGGGAGGAGGGTATTTGGGGTTCCATTTCACAGGTAAGGAAATTGAGTCAGGGTCTGTGCAAATTGCAGCAGAAGAAGCGTGTACTTCAGAATCAGATGGATACAGATTCAAACCCCAGCCTCGCCATTTGCTGCTTTTGGACTTCCAAACGGATTGTGAGTCCACACGTGCCACCAGCTTTGAGCACATCGTCTCTAATTCCTGATCATCACAGCCTTCAGGATGGTGTCCTGGTCTCTGTTCTACAGTGAAGGCATTTGAGGCCCAGAGAGCTGACTTAATGTGCCCAGGGTCCCATCGCGGGAGTGAAGGAGCTGACATTGGACTTGGGCATCTGTGGCTTTGAGGCAGATCCCCGTAGCTTTCCAAGCCTCGTCTCCTCCCGTGTAATGTGTCTCATAATCTCTCTGTGAGGGCTCTGGCAGAGGACTCACAGTAGCTGGTGCTCCAGGAAACTTATATAGAGCAAAAATGAAATGCTGAGGGAGCTGGGTCTGCACTGGCGTGGCGCTGACCCAGGAATTTCCATTTCAATTTAACCCCTCGAAGCCTCTTGAGCCTTCCTTCATCCCTGAAGGTCCAGCTGTCCTTCTGTGCAGAAACAACGGGCAGCCCTCTGCATGCCCCAGCCTAAGACACAGAAGTCAACTACCAGTGTAACAGCTCCTCAAAAAGTTAAACCTAGAAGTACCATGTGACCCAGCAATTGCACTTCTGGGTATAAACCCCAAAGCACTAAAGGTAGGCACTGGAAAACATATCTGCACACCCGTGCTCACGGCAGCACTGTTCACAATGGCCAAAATGCAGAAGCAGCCCGAGTCCATTGACGGTTGAATGGATAAACAAAACGTGGTAAATCCTTGCAATGGAATATAATTCAGCCTTAAAAAGGAAGGTAATTCTGACACGTACTACAACACGCATGAACCTTGAAGACATTATGCTGAGTGAAACAAGCCAGTCACAAAAAGACAAATGCTGTATGATTCCGCTTCCATTAGGTCCCCAGAGTAGTCAAATTCCTAGAGACAGAAAGTAGAGTGGTGGCTGTGGGGGGGCTGGGGTGGGAGGAGGGTCATTTGCTATTTAATGGAGACAGAGTTTCTGTTTGGGATGATGAAACATTTGGAAATGGACAGTGATAGTGGTCGTATAATATTCTGAATTGTACTCAAAAAATGGTTAAAATGGTAAGTTTTATGTTATGTGTATCTTACCACAATTAAAAAGAAAACAAAACAAAAGAAAAAAAAAAAAGTCAGCTACAGTAATCTACCTGGGATCCTTCTCCCAAAAGTTCAATCCAGTGTCCGCGTGATCTGGCACTTCAATGGTGTGATTAGCAGCACAATTTGTCCCTGTGTGGTGGTCAGGAGGAGGTCCCCCCAAATGAGGAGCCATGGGAGAGAGGTAGCCTTGCTCCTGGGGATCCTTCAGGAAAGCCCCAAATCTCTTACCCGCACCCTCCCCCTCAGCGGCGTTCAGGGTGCTCTCTTTGCACAAGCCCTGTCCATGCAGATGAGCGTAGGGAGGTCCCTGGAGAGTCAGGCCGCAAAGACACGCTGCCATGTTTGGTGGGAGAGATGAACTGTGGAACAAAGGTAGACAGACTGTTTCAGATCTCCTCGGAAAGTAGGGGTAAGAGGTAAGGAGCAAAAGGAAAGATCAACGTTTCACCCTGAAATTTTATAGTCACAGATTCTAATGCAAAGAAGCTGCTTAATATGAGCTGTGAATCTCTGATGAAAACTAATACAGTGAGTCCAACATCTTCCACATTGATGTGCTCCTCCAGGCAGCCGAACCCTCTCACAGTAGAGAAGGAACAGATGCGCAGGACATCGGGGATCCCTGGTTTCTTTTATTGTAACTAATACGTGTTTCTTTAATTTAAGGGAACAAACTCTGCAAAAATAAAGTGAAAAAGAAAGACAACCAAAAAGCTAAAGGTACCGAACCTGATGTGTTTAAAGCCTGAAGAGTAACAGATTCTTCCAAGCTAAGAGTAGTGCTATTAGCATGTGATTGTGACGTGAATTTCCTTCTGTGCCCCACCTTTGCTTGTAGGAGGTTATTTGCAAACTCTGTGTTTGTGTGTTTGTGTGTGTGTGTGTGTGTGGACATGCACACACAAACACTTATCATTAGTTCTTTCAGCCAGTTAAACTCTGGCTTTATTTCAAATTCTTGTAAAATTCATTTAATGAAATTTAGGTCTTTTCGTTGTAGCAATTGTGTGCGTGCGTGTGTGTGCAATCACCCTGCCAGCTCATGGGCAAGGATTTTACATTCATAGACCTAAGCCTTCCTCAGAGCTGCAAGGAACCAGGGCTCTCCAGACCAGTTAATAATATTCCCGGAGGGAAACTGAGCCCCAGAATGCTCGTCAACTTGCCTGGAGTCATTTACAGAACTTTGCCTTCTCATCTGGTGCCCCTGACTCCACACGCCAGCCTGTTCTCAAAGAGAAACTGGAACCTGAGAATTAGTCCCAGGGAGCTGCCCAAAGAGCCGAACAGACTTTTTAATATCTGTCTAAAATAGGACGCTGTTTTAGTGAATGCCGTCTTAAATAGCAATTGTACCCCCTCAGACCCTATATTTAGAAATAAGTCGGCACCTCGATATGACATCTGTTACAGAGCAAGTTGTTTTCACTCAATATTCCATTCGTAATTGTCCCATAGACATCCACCAATTTTTGAATTGTAATATTTCCTTCTCTGTTTTTCACCAGAATCCTGCTCCGGGTCTTCCACACCCTATCATCACGGTGTAATTTTTCTGCGGTTATTTTCTTTTTTAAACAAATCAATAAATTGTTTGTGATTCCTCTAATTGAAACCACATGGCTGCAGTGTAGAAATTCAACATTTACCTTAAACAGTAAATCTATTCTGTCAGACGTGATGATGTGGGAATTGTTGCACAAAGATAATGATCTTGGCCCACGAGCACACACACGCACAGCAGTTAAGACTGAAGTTTCCAGAGAGAAGCTGCCCCGGGTGCCTCACAGGCTCTTCCAGAACCTGGCAGGGCACTGCAAGAAGATCCACACTGCGTGGACACTCAGTGGCGCTCACTTAATCCAGCTCCCTGCATCTGGTAGTCCTTCGGGTTGTTGAGCGTGAGTGGATCTGGATGTGGAAGGTTATCTAGGGGACACTGATGTGGGGGGAGGAAGTGGATTCAGTTAGGAATCGTGAGGCCCAGGTTCTAGCCCAGGTCTTGCAATAACAGCCATCAATGTCACCATTTGTGTGGGGACATGCTAGGCAATGACTGCTTCTATATTTCCAAGAGCCCAACAGCTCCTATTTACGGGGGAGAACCTGAGCTCAGAGAAGGTGTCCGAGGTTGCCCTGCTGGAAAATGTTGGCATCAGCCTGCTCCAATTCACACGCCTTTCCTACTGTGGCCCTGCATATCAGTTGGTCTTAGGGAAGTCTGTTAGGCTCTGGGATACTCTGTTTCTTAATTTGGGAAATGGAAGGATTGGACGAAAATGATTTTTAAAGTCTTCCAGCTTAGAACTGTGGGGTGGTGCTCTGGATCACAGTGTCAGCACTTGAAAACGGTCACGATGCAATCACTCTGCATCCTACTGCATGTTTGTGAGCAGAGTCTAGGGAGCTCAGCTCACAGGGATCATTGATAGATCACAGAAATGGCCCCGGCTACTCCCCTCCCCATATCCACAACCACTGCACTGGGACCTGGCAACACCTCCCATCAAGAGGCAATGAGTCCATTTCCCACACCTTGACTCAGGGCGAGTCATGCAACCACAGCGGGGGGCTGGGGGACCCAGTGTTCCAGTTCTTGGTGAGGGCCTTAGGAGGTCCCGAATGCTCTGCTCTCACTAATGTTGCCCACAACCACCAAACAAGCCTGGGCTAGCCGGCTGGAGCAAAGTGAGACCACGTGGAGGAGAGGTTGCCCTAACCGAGGCCATCTCTAGTTATCCATTGCTATGTAATAAACCATCCCAGACTTTGTGGCTTAAAACAGCCATTTGTTATTATCTTCCCTGATTCTGTAGGTCTCTCCCGTGTTTGTGGACAGATGACAGCGGGGGCTGAAGTCATCTGAAGGCTCAACTAGGTTGGACCCCCAAGACAGCTTTCTCACATACAAGCCTGGTGCTTTTCCAGGGTGGCTAGGACAGCTTGGGGTTGCCCAGACGCCTCCCCATCTCTCTTTCTCTCTCACCCTCCCCCCCCTTCTCTCCTCTGCTTCATCCTCTCCATGTTGTCAGCTTGGGACTTCTGATGGCATGTCTCTCCTCCCCAGAGAATGAGGACTGCTGCGGCCACTTCATCTCCATGTGCCCCCGCCCAACCCGGCCCTCTGGCAGCACACTGCAAACCTCCCAGGCCTCCCGCTGCTGCATCTCGCCATGTCCGTCTTTCTCCCTGAGACCAAGCTCAAGTCTGGGTGTTGCCACCTGGGGGTCCCCCCTCTGCCCTGTAGGTAAGTCAGAAAATCTCCAAGTAAGACCCTTCTAAGGATGGAGAACATAATTCTGGCTTCAGAAGGCCAATCTTCAGCAAACCAAAGAGGTCCTTAAACTGTCCTCATGTAGCAACGTTGAGTGCCATCACCATCCTCGCAGGTCTTTTTCACCACACTCCTGGAGATCTAGACCAACACTGAATGCAACGTTCAGGAAACATCTGACTTAAGCAGACACACCCAGACTATCACCTCCCTCATCCTAAAACTCATACTTCTGTTCGTGCAGCCCAACACTGTGTTATCCTTTTTGACATTTATGCTGGTAGTGAGGGATTTTGTAAAAACCAGTGCATTCCAGATCCGTGATCTCCAGAGCCTCAAGGGAAAAAGCTATTATGCTATTTCTCTTCTTTCCTCAATTAGAAATTTTGTTGTTAGTTTTTCTAGACCCCAAGTTCAAAACTTGCCTCCACTCCAATTAAAGGGAATGTAGCCCTATTTTAGAAAATGAGCAGAAAGTTTGGGGTCACAGACCCAGACTCATTTCAAGGTTCCAGTATTCTTCACTGCATGAGGGGCCAGGTCCACCTCCTTACCCTCCTCTCTTTCCTAATCTGGAAAGTCAGGGCAGCTCTGTCTGCTTTCTTTTCAGCAGGTGCAGAAAAGCATTTAAATGCCCAGCACAATGTGTGGCCCACAGTGCTCCGAATAAATGGAAGATGTTATTATTAATAACAGTACTAATAATGATGAAATGGGAGCAATTATGATATATTTCACATTGTCTCAAAACCCTGATCAAAGAAGACCTTTAGATCCTCGTCATACCCCCCAAACTATTTGTAATTCAGCCTCTTGTCCTCCACAAATGGGGTAACACTGTCCATATTTTCAACTGACTCATGAAAAGAACCTTCGAATCAGACAGGGATGATGATCTTGCTATCGGGACTCTGTTGCATCTCCTAAGCAGCATCTGTCGTAGACAGTTTTTGAAAGTTTTTGTTTGTTTGTTTGTTTGTTTGTCTTTTTTTTTTTTTTTTTCGTGACCGGCAACGGATCGCAACCCTCAGTGTCACACCCATACTGGACTGGGACCGGCAACGGGATCGCAACCCTCGGTGTTGCACCCGCACCTCGCTCAGCCAGTGAGCGGGAACCGGTCTGTATGTGGGATCCGAACCCTCGTTGGGAGCGCCACCACGCTCTCAAGCGGCGCACTGTAGCAGTGTGCCACCGGGCCGGCCCTGAAAGTTTTTTTTTTTAATCTCTCTAATTTTACCATTACCATGCCCATATTTCTCCATCATGACTGTGTAATTAAAAATCAAAGTAAAATATTTAGCTCTTAAATTAATTTAAGGCTGTCATTTTATTCTCTTCTCCTTTCATCCCCGAAGTATCCCTTCACCTTCGTAGCTGGCTTCCCCACTGGCAACGTCCAAAAAAAATGTAATTTTTCCATTACTTCCCCCCCACCCAAGTCACAACTTGATGTCCCCTGCTGGGCCTACCCTCTTTGTTGGAATCTGTTCAATTCCTATTGTCTAGAAGACAGGGAATTTTTAAAAGTTGCTTTGTTAATGAAATGCCTCAGTTTAAAAAGTTTGTTCGGTAGCGTGTGTCTCTTAATATGTGTCAACTTCTGTTTGGATCAATTGACGTGGGATGCTATATTAATTATTCATTTCTGCAGAATGGAAATTAATTATTGTGCATGAGATTCTAAACACATATGGCAACAGTGCCGGCTGGACTGGCCCCCCTGCCGGGATTTCAGAGATTCAGATTCAGAGGTAATATGTTGTTTTGCAAAGCCAAGACCTCCTAAGGTTCCAAGATAGAAGAATTGAAAAACTGACATGTTTCTGTACGTGGTCCAACTCCTGCGCCTCGAAAGGACCCCTGACTTCCCTGCCATTGCTTCCTGAATCCGCACACAGGAGGGGGAGCATGGGAGTCTATCACGATAGACGCAACCAACTGAAACCTTCTGGGTCGTTATCTGAGCCTCCAAATCTGCCTTCCTGCAGCAGGTGGTACCATTAACCTCTTCTCCCTGGATCCTTCCAAGCGAATCTTCCTGGAGGGATTACAAGGCCGAAGTGTTCTTGCTGCAGTAGGTTTTACCTCTGTCATCTTGTTTATCACATTGCAATGGAATTGTGTGTCTATGCAACTATCACAGCCACCATTTGGTGAGCCCTCTGTGGGTAGAAATTACACCTCACTCCTTCTCATGTACCTTCATGCCCACTGAAGATAGGGAGCTTATTAAACTGAGTTGAACCTATTCATTTTATGGGGGGATGAAGCTCACAGAAGTGCTTATCCCCTTCAAGGAAAATAAAAAAAGGAAGACGATTCCTGGCAGAAGACAGGGCAGGGTCACATTTTAAAACACAGAGAAGTTATTGGAAATTGTGGATATATAGGAGACACGCATCTAGACCTTTTGGCATTGAGGAGGAGAAATATTTCAGGAGCAATCAAGACAGCCACTGTTTAATTTCCCAGCTCCTTTCTCCCATTCTCTCTCTCACTGCACTTCATTCTCACTGGCTGACCCAACGCAATGCTGGCCAGAAAACTGCAGCTGAACGCGTATTTGCTGAACAAATCAAGACATGAAAGAATGCATAAATAAAGTTAAGACTGTTTTGATTGCAAGTGGCAAAAAATAAAAATAACCTCATCCCTAAGTAGCCTAGGCTGAAGAAAAACATCTTGTTTCCTGTAAAGAGTACAGGTGAAGGGCCAGCTGCAGGCTGAGTCTGATGCAGGGTTTTAAATGATGCCACCAGGGCTCAGACTCTTCCCACCTCTCCTGGGTTGGATCTATTCTCAGGCAGACTTTTGCCTTGGTAGAAAAATAGTTCTAGCTGCTCCAAACTTTACCTTTTCGCAAGTTCAAGTTTACACAGGAAAGAGAGAATACATGTCCCTGATAGCTGAAACAAGATTCCTGGAATTGAGGATCCTTGGCTTCAGTTGGCAAGGTTTGGGGCACGGGCACCTTCCTAAACCAACTGCTGTTGTCTTGATTGGAACTACATTGATAGAATTAGAGCCAAGTAAGGTGCTTGGCTCTGGAGCCAGTAGCGGGATAAGCACTTTGCTCCGGGGCACCCCATAAATAAACAATAAAACCGGTGTAAATCTGTTCAAGGTTCAGGGCTCTTTCTCCATCTCACCATCAGCTGCCATGTCCACCACATCTCAGGTGCTGTCCTCTCTGTCACCCCTCTCTCACCCCTCGGAATCCCAGCAAGAGACCCATCCATCCCGGCCTCCCAGTCCTCACAGGTGTTTTCCTAAACACACTTCACCTCAGCCCAGAAAGCTACCTCTCCACTCCTCTCTAGGTCCTGTCCCATTTCTTCACTTCCTTGAAATCCCCACACTAAGGTAAAGTAAACTTGCGTCCTTGCATCCAGGAAGATTGCTGTTCTCCACCGGACCTCAGGTACGTCCCCCTGCATTCAAATCACAGGCAGACCACTCTGGCCTTGTAGTCTGAAGCAAACCACAGACAGCAAAGCAAGCTCAGCAGGAGGTGCAAAGATTAAGTGAGAGGATGTGAAAGTGCCCAATGCTTAGTAGTTGCTTTATAAATGTTAATTGAGGGTCTGCTTTCTTTTCTTTCCAAAAGCCGGAATGGACACACAAAAACCTTCAACCTTCTCTCTCCAGGTGAAATTGAGAGCTCATAGGTGTGGAAGGGGAGATACGCTAGAGACTGGCAACCGTCACATGTGGGCTTATAGCCTCCATGGGTGCTGAAGTCAGGCACAGTGAGAAGAATAATGAACTGCAGTATTTTTTAAAGTATCTTCTAAACCTCTGCCCACTCACTTGCTGATGCTCATTCTTGGCCTCCATTTTCCCATCTATACAAGAAAAACATTGGTTTATCTCTGAAGTCCCTTCTAAATACAAGACACTAAGTTTCAGTGCCAACCAGAAAAAACTGTCATCACAACTCACTGGATTATTCACTGGAAGGAAGGTACCATCTGCAGCCATCGTGATAATGAACAGTAGTAGCCTTTGCTGCCCGTGACTGATGCCTGCTATGTGCCAAGCCTTATGCTAAACTCTTTCCAAGGATTCTCATATGATACTTGACAGTCCTGTCAAGACAGAATCCATCTTCCTTTCACAGACCAGACAGATGAGGCACAGTGAGGCCAAGCCACTTGCCAGAGATCACATATCTGCTGGCAGATTTGAACTCTGGTCTCTACAGCTTGTAAACCCATGCTCTGAAGTTCCTCCTACCCTGCCCCTCTCAGGGGCACCCAGACCACAGCATCTCTGGACTCTCCCTGCCCCCCCAACACCACACACACACATATTTCCCTTATGTCAGTGATCACGCAGAAATTTTCCAGGAAGGTGTCCCAGAAGATGTTGATGTTTGAGCAGAAGTTTGCCAGGCAGAGAAAGAATCAGAGAAATTCCTTGAAGAGACAGCATAGCTCAGAGTGAGGGTACAAAGACTGTCCCTCAAGCCTGAGTCCCAATGCTGCCACTTCCTAGTTGTATGACTTTGTTCTCCCTGTGCCACCATATCCCAATCTATAAAGCAGAGACAATAATAATTCTTTCTTCACCAGGTTGTTGTGAGGATTAAATAACCAAGTGCTTAGAAAGCAACTTAGAACACTGTCTAGAATGTAGAACTGAATTAATAGACAGTGAATAAATGTTTACTATCACTGCTGTTAGTTTGATTAGTGGGAAAATAATGAGGCAAAGAGAGGCAAAGTTGCAAGCAGGTCCTGAGAACTAACAGATACTTGGTGCTGGTGAAGGGTGATGTTGGAGGCCGGGGGTGGCGAGAATTGGAGCTGGAGAAGGAGGCCTGGGGCAGACCTCAGAGACCCCAAATTCCAAAGCTAGGAGTGGGAAGGCAAAGGGAAAACTTTGGCAGGTGTTCAGAAGGAAGTGGCAGAGCATGCTGTGAACCTGCAACATGGCATCTCATGGGCACTCAGCTTTGGTTCTTGGAAGGTAATGCTTCCCCGTAATCTAAACTCTATGGACACACAGACAAAAGCTAACCATTTTTAATTAGCCATGTTGTCTTCACTGTAAGATAATTCCCTGCCTGCCCCCCAGAAGCCGGTCGTCTGCAAGATAACCCAGATGTTGCCCTAATTCCTCACAGAACATGGCATCAAGGCTCCTCTTCACCCTTCTCTCTCTCTCTCTCTCTTTCTCTCTCTGTCTCTCTCTCTCTGTGTCTCTCTCTCTCTCTCTAGCCACCAGTTTGTCTTCACCCCTCTTAGGATATGGAATTGGGTAATGCAAAAGAATGGTTCTCAACAAAGTTATATCTACAAAGATAAATTATATGATAGAAACTAGAAAGGAGAAGAGGGTAGTCATGAGACCTCATTTGCTTGATTTAATAACAAATTGGACCCAGAGTTTCCTGGTGGCCATGGCAAAAACCAAAATACAGTATTTAACACCTCAAGTTATCAGACTAGTGAAAGCATAGAAACTTGTCAATGTGGGGAGCAGGGGAGACAAAGAAGCTGTAAACGATAAATCACGAAAGACACTGATTATATACAGGCATTGAGTAATGAGTTAGAACATGTGGCTGCGGCACAGTTTTTTAATGAGTTCTTTTATTTTGGAATAATTCTAGACTTATAGAAAATTTGCAAAGATAGTGAAGAGAAAGTCCTCATGTACTTTCATCCAGTTTCCCCTATTGTCAATGTCTTACATTGCCGTGGTATATTTGCCCAAACTAAGAAACGAACACTGGTGCATTACTATTTACTAAACATACTTTATCTTGATTTCACCAGTTTTTCCACTAACGTCCTCTTACTAACGCAGGGCATCACACTGCACTCTGTCATCATGTCTCCTTAGTCTCCTCTGGTCTATTAGTTTCTCAGTCTTTCCTTGTTTTCGATGACTTGACATTCTCGAGAAGTACTGGCCAGGCACTGTGTAGAATGTCTCCCAGTCTAGGTTCATGTGACATTTTTATCATAATTGGACTGGGGTGATGGGTTTCAGGAAAGAATGCCACAGAGATGAGGTCCCTTTCCTGTCATCATATTAGGGGGATCATGATGTGCACTTGACATAGTTTCATTACAAAAACAGAAAGTTATCATTCAGTTTCTTCTCTTATTAAATGCCAATTTCTCTTAAGACAACCAAAATTCACTTTTTATTTTATTTCTGTTTTATCAGACACATCCAATATTGAATATGATCAGTCTTACAGTCAACTAATAATTTCTCATTTTTTTGTTGTTGTTGTTAAACCTATTAAACCACAACACCCCCATTCAATTTTGCTGCACTTGTTTTTGGCTTAGGGCCTGTTTTTAATAAATGTCGAAATTTCTCTGCCTAATTAATTTTCATCTTGTCCACCACAATGTCTGCTGCATGTTCCTAGATTTGGTCAGCCAGTGTTTTAACTCACTCTCCCAGCCAGGAATCCTTCCCACGTTATCCCTGTGGTTGCTCACACGGGCAATAAAACAATTAAACGAGGCAGAGCTGAGGACTAAGGCTCAGGTTCAAAGACCTAGACCTTTGCACTTTGGGCGCATTGATAGCCAGAGGACAGCCCTTCCACACGACATCCTTTGCTTTGGTTCACTTCAGTTCCCTTGGCTGCCAAAAATGCTGTAATCCAGCCCGAGCCATCAGTAATGAGGGTTAGACTCAGAACTGCATAATTATCAACACATGCCTGAAATTACATTTCTTAGCATCAGTGTTTTGAGTGAATTTGTATCGGAGTCTCTAGTTTTGAAGAATTCCATTTATCCCACAAACATTTACTGAACAACCACTTTAGGACAAATTTACCTCTTTTTTTTTTTTTTTTCTTAAATTTATTGCTCAACTTGGAATCAGAAACATCTTAAGCTGGCAAAGAGGGAGGACCCTTCAGCCTTATACAAAAAGGGAGATGGGTCCAGGGGCGGGGGTCTGGGTATAGCCCCAATACTTTCTTCCCCTCACCAGGAAACTTCTAGCAACAGTCTCCCACTCACTTGGCCTTAGGTTCCTGTGTCTGTAAAACACAGAGAGGGCACGACTCGTTGGCACCCAACGTAAGTTTCAGCTCCGGCGTTCTAATGAGGAAGGAGAAGAAGAGAGAATAAAAAGTGCCAGTGGTATTCCAGGTCCTTCGTGTGTTATCTGCCCCATGTGGCCTGCTGAGCTAGGAGCTGCCATCCCGTTTTACAGAGGAGGAGACAGGGGCTCGGAGAGGGGGGCGTGCTGCGGTGGTCCCCTCAGTGGATCCAGCATGGAGCCTGGATTTGTACACAGGCTTACGACTCCAGGGTTCGCAGTACTCCTTCCTCAGCACAAATATTATTTTCCCGCTCATTGTAATTCTCCCTTACGCTCGGAGAGGGGGGCGTGCTGCGGTGGTCCCCTCAGTGGATCCAGCATGGAGCCTGGATTTTGTACACAGGCTTACGACTCCAGGGTTCGCAGTACTCCTTCCTCAGCACAAATATTATTTTCCCGCTCATTGTAATTCTCCCTTACTAGATTTCATTTAGAGGTAAATGTGCTCAGGTGGTGGATAGCTGAAAGCCTTTTTAATTGCTGGTTCTCTTAGGAAATTACTGAAAAGGGTGTCGTATCTACCCTTAAGAAAACTAACGGCCCCTTTATAGTACTTTCCTCCCTATTGGCAATATGTAAGGAACTTGGAAACAGGTGTGCTTTGATCAATTTAGAGCCATGGGTTTGTTGGGCTTAAAGATTACGGCCCAGCACGTGGTCAGCTGAATGACCCTCCTCACCGCGAGAGGTGGAGTCAGGGGGTTGGCACTGAAGAAACCAATGATATGATAGTCTGGTTATTAAACCTGGCAGATAGAAAAGGCAGCCCCGTGCTGAGCCTGGCATTGATTCTCACCCTGCGTGTTCCAGTGTCACTGGTCTGAATGCTGAACAACTTCCCAGACGTGTTCCCAAAACGTGATAGGTTTAAATGTGAAAAGGTAGGGGAGGGGAGAGACAGGGGAGGGAACTGGGTGAGATGTTCATAGTATCATCTGGATGATTTTTTTTTTTTCAAAAGCTCCTGGTGACCATAACTTTCTCAAAGGATGATATTGGAAACACAAACGATTAATAATAGCTGCTACTGATGTTTTGAGGGACTGTGATATGCTGGAATTGGGCTCAGTGCATTGGAGGCATTCTCTCTGCAAAACCCCTATGACGAAGGCACGTTTTCCCTTGTCTAAAGGTGCAGAGACAGAAGCTTACAGAGATATTACAGTTTGCCCAAGGTTGCAAAATTCATAAACGGTGTTAAAATTGTCTTCCTGATACCAAGACCACGAAATGTCCACTGGACATTGTAAATGCTGTGTTGCCCAAATGACTTGAAAAAGAGAGTGTTCTGGTGTATAGTACATACACGTACATACACATACACACACACGTGCGCACATACACACACACTAATTATTTGAAATTCAAAGATATTTATGACAAAAGTGTAATAACACTGTCAAAATCGTTTGAAATTTATTCAAAATTATTATGAGGGAGACTTTACCACCAAAATACCCCCCCAAAGAAATGCATAAATGATGCCCTTAATTGAGGAAGAAAGAGATACAGCAACGAGGTGTGAGACATAAGAAGAAGGGATGAAGAAGACCTGAAGAACACAAAAGCAACCCTGACCACATTCAACTATAAGCATAAGGCTAATTTATATAATTGAACACATAAAACTTAATTTCTGGAAAACAGCAGAGTATAGAGGCTGCTCCCCATCTGCACATGTGACTTCCTGAATAGCCTCCTGGTAGGAAAACTCGAAACTGAGAGGCTCAAGATTTTGTAGGAGAAACAATGAGTGGGCTCAAAAGAAAGACATGGACTGTGGAAATCCTTACGTGTGTTTTGCTTTTTTACTAAAACAAAATGCATCTTATAGATAAGAAGAAGATGATGATAAAGTACAAAAAACACCAAAGAGTTTTTGTTACTTAAATTAGCAATAATTGGTACTTTATTAGTAATGTTTCATTAAATGAAAGCCCCAGGAGGACAGCAGGGCTTTTGCGTGTTCACACCTATATCCCAGTTCCTAGGAGAGAAGCTGGCGAAGTCAGTACTCAAAAGGTTATTTGTGAATTAATGTATGTGTAATATTTATTAACTTCAAATTCTCCCCCCAGGGAGACGCACACATCTCCTGGAGTTTTCTCCATGAAGTTCATGCTGGTCCAATGTGTTGGCACTGCCAGGGGCATACTAACTCAATAAATTAATGTTTCCATCTAAACTGATTCATCTAGCAGGAAAAACCCTTCAGGTGCCAAGGCGAGAGCTGACTCACACAGCCCCTCCTCTGAAAAATAGAAGAATCTTTTTGTGTCTCTGTCCAACATAGATTGAAGGGCCCATGGTATTCTGTCTCTTGTTTTTGCATGCTAATACCCGTTATTCTGATCTCCTCCTGGCAATCAGAATGGTGCCCACATGCAAAAGAGGAAGTCCAGAGGGCCAGCCTGGTTGGTACTTTACTACATGAATCTGTCAAAACGTGCTGCCTGATGCTTCCACCAAATGCTCTATGGCCTTTCTGGTCAAGTCATTGAATGCCTTCAACACAGGCGGTCAGGGTGGTTTCATAGGGGTTCAACATGTGCAGTTGAACAGGGTCCCATGCTTAGATGGGTTCCAGGCTTGATTTAGTGCTCTGACATTTGTGTCTTGAAATTCTTAATTTCTGAGCAAGGGGCCCAGCATTTTCATTTTGCACTGGGTCCCACAAATTACGTAGCAGGTCCTGTGCCTGACCCTATCCCAAGGGTAGATCAAGCGTGGGAGCTTCCCTTGAAGACCCCACAGTTGAATTCATGACTCAGACATGTGAACACCTAGGGCTGCTACTACAGTCAAACCCTTCCCTCCTCCTTCACCTCAACTTGTCCTGTAGATGCTACTACTTTCTTGACATCCCTACTCACCCACTCCTTATGGCCACCAACTTAGGGCAGACCCTCCTCACAGTGGGCAGGCCTCGCCCAGCTTCCTAAGCTCATCATCTCATTTCCCAGCCCTCCCGTTCACAGTGACCCCAATCAAGCATGTACTCTTGTCTTTCCCAGCCT
>NW_007726309.1:528263-530136 GCF_000696425.1 Galeopterus variegatus | reverse complement strand
TTTTGCACTGGGTCCCACAAATTACGTAGCAGGTCCTGTGCCTGACCCTATCCCAAGGGTAGATCAAGCGTGGGAGCTTCCCTTGAAGACCCCACAGTTGAGTTCATGACTCAGACATGTGAACACCTAGGGCTGCTACTACAGTCAAACCCTTCCCTCCTCCTTCACCTCAACTTGTCCTGTAGATGCTACTACTTTCTTGACATCCCTACTCACCCACTCCTTATGGCCACCAACTTAGGGCAGACCCTCCTCACAGTGGGCAGGCCTCGCCCAGCTTCCTAAGCTCATCATCTCATTTCCCAGCCCTCCCGTTCACAGTGACCCCAATCAAGCATGTACTCTTGTCTTTCCCAGCCTCTCACATGCTGTTCCCACCACTTGCATTAACCCCTCTACCCCCATATACACTCTCTTTGTCTCTCTCTCCACCCACCTACCTGTTTTGAACCTTCAGGATTAGCTCAAGGGACCATTTCCTCCAGGACAGTCTCCCTGATCCCCATGGTCTGGTCAAATAACCCTTTCTGCTCTCCCGCCGTGCGCTCTGCTTTCCCTCTGTTTTGCAGTGCATGCACCTGTCACCCCATCAGATTCTGAGCTCTTTGCCACAGGGGCTGTGTCTTTTCTTATTTGAATCCCGGTGGCTGGAAAGGGGCCTGCATATAGCAGAAGTGCAATCATTGTTTGTGGAGTAAAGGAGTGAGCAGAAGGACTCTTTGTGAGACCCCATGTGTGCCCTTATGGCCAAAAGAACCACCCAAAGAGGCACTTTGCTTTGGTGCCCAAATCGAGATCTGGGCATGAGTTGACCTCTACTTAGCCTCACGTCCTGAGAAGGGAAGCCATCTTTGCAGACCACCCTGTATCTCCTAGCACCAGTGATGTCCCCACCAGCACCCCTGTCTTGGAGTTAATTTTCAACACCCGCCCTACTGCTGGAGGTGAGTCCCCACTAGTCACTGCTGTCTCGGCCACACACAGGCTCCTACTCCTTGTTTTCCTCAACAGGCAGCTGACTCCTGAAGCTGGGGTCTCCTCTGTCTTCTGTATCATCCAGTGTACACTTTGAAAGCTCTCCGAAATGCCATTAATTATAGTAATAGTGACACTTTGTATTTTTATAGCCTCTTTCATCAGAAGATCTCTGAGTACTTAAAAAATATTATCTCATTAATCCTCACAACACCCTCGTGAGACAGCTGGCAGGTAAACCTACCCCATTTTATCAGAAGAGGGAGCAGAGACAGAACGATGATGTTCAGGAAAGGGCCCAGGATCACAGAACGGGAGAGGGGCACTCGGACCTAGCAGCCGAGCCAGCCGGATCACAAACCCAACCAGGGGACGGGTCAGGCATGGGCCTTCTATACAAAGATAGCCCTATCCCATGGTGGGTAATGGACATGTCTGACACTTAATCGATGTTTACAAAATGACACCATATCATTGACATCTTTGAAAAGTCACCTTTTTGTTTTTCAGCAAATACTTTCAGCTTCTGCCCGACGCCAGCTCCCACTGGCCATACAGATGATTACAGCTTATCAATAATGTTTGTGAATCCTCCTTCCCAAGTTTATCCGACAGCTAATGTAGCTTCCAGCAAAGAGGAAAGAATATAATTGTGTATGAATCCCAAGCCCCTTTCAACATCAGGAACACAAAGCAAGCACCTGAGAAAAAATATTAATTATGTCTTTTAACGAGGAATTGGGATTCTCGTTGCACTGAGCCACCGTTTACATTCCTAACTCTGAGCTGAATGGGATTTTGATGATATCTGGTTCAACCCTCTCATTTTGCAGATGGGGGAAAGGAGCCTCGGAGATCCTGGAGGTGGCTCCCTGGGTCACACAATGAGCAGATGACG
>NW_007726309.1:525405-527346 GCF_000696425.1 Galeopterus variegatus | reverse complement strand
AAGGGGAAAATCGTTTTGCTTGATAAAACCCCTCCTGCCACACAGCTTCTGCGAGCTGGCCAGATTTAATTGCTGCAATAAAAACCACAAGAAAGACCAGGTCCCACTCAATCTATAACCACATCTACTGGAGAACAGCTTTAATCACCTTTGAAAGGGCGACCACAAGATAATTAAAGGGGAAGGGTGCTCACTGGGAATTATCCAGAAATATCAAATCTCTGTTTATCACTGAGTCCGACTTAAAATGTCTTGACATGGCTGTGCTCCCCCAACCCCCACCCTATTTTAAGCTAAGCCTTTGGATTTTCTATTATTTGGTGGTGGAGAAAATGGGCCTGTTGCATAAGTCTATATCCACTAATGGGATGAAAGGCAAGAGGAGCCTGTTGTCAGCGGAGAAGAACATGGAGTGTGAGGCAGGCCAGACAGAGACCAGAATCCTCTTCCCTTCACCACCCACCTGGGCAACCTTGGGCAGGTGGCCTAACATCTCTGAGCCTCCTCCCACAGTGAGGGCCGTGATGGTTATTCCACAGAATGATGCCAGCTGATCGCTCAGTTTATGCGAATCCCTTCTCTTCTGCAGAAGGCCACTCCATTCTAGGAACCAAACAAACATCAATGAAGCCTGAAATTAATGGAGCAGATTATGTGAGTAGCCCTGAAGAAGTGGAGAAGCCAGGAAAGGGAGCGGGCAGGGACAGGTGTGACAGCAGGGTGATTTATTTCTCCTTCTGCTGATCCTTCCACATTGCCCAGGGCAGGGCTCAGAGAGCAGGCATGAGAACCAGTGGAGTGACATTCTTGGCAGGCTGCTGGTGCTCGGAGCAGAGAGGCTCTGTTCCAGGCCCACATTCCCAGGCCTCACCATCTGGGGAGGTTGCTCAGGAAGTGAGAGTCTGCCTGCCCTTCACCTCCCTGCCGGCTTCTCCTACACGCAGGGCAGGCCTGGGGTGCTCCTCAAAACTCCAGGGGACACATGAGAAGCCGCCCAGCCCCTGAGCCCCTCAGCTCTCTTCAGTGAGGGGCAGGGAGGAGACTAAGGAGACAACTTGCTCCCTTCCTCACTAGGAAGGGGACACTGAGGAGACTTAGTTACACTAAGTTACACTTGACCCAAACCACAGAATTCCAGGCTTCCGAGTCACAGCCCTAGACCTGTGACCTCTTTCTCTGTCTCAGCTCACTTCATGCGTCCCTCCACCTTTGAGCTCTTATATCCAAACCCAGTACCTTACTTAACTTGGCCCCAATCCCCAGACCCCCTGTGACCTCTTTCTCTGTCTCAGCTCACTTCATGCGTCCCTCCGCCTTTGAGCTCTTATATCCAAACCCAGTACCTTACTTAACTTGGCCCCAATCCCCAGACCCCATGGCCAGACCTGAGGTCCAGCTGCTCCCTATTTCTAAAATAACTCACTCAGGTCTCCTGTGGTTGGCTGAATAATGTCTCTCCCAAAGATACCTGTGTCCTAATCCCCAGAACCTGTGAATGCTACTTTATACAGCAAAAGGGTCTTTGCAAATGTGATCAAGTTAAGAATCTTGAGATGGGGAAATTGGGGAGATTTTCCTGGATTATCCAAGGAGGACCTGCGTAATCACAGTGTCTTTATATGAGGGACACAGGAGGAGTTAGTCAGACAGCGGGAGCCAGTCTGAAAGAATGAGGGGAAAGGGAAGGCAGGAGGAGAGGGTCTATTTAAGCATAGAAAGGACAGAGAGTAGTGACAGGACACCTTCTGGAGCCTGGCGAGTAGAGTGGGAAGGCTGAGTAGAGTAGGAGGCATATTGGGGAACAGAAGACCAGCTGGAGGGGAAAGCAGGGCTGAGAAGGAATGCCCACTTGAAGACACGACCCACCCACCTCAGGTGGTGTCTGTCATCCTTCATTCTGAATCCTGGAGCTTGTGAACCATCCCCACTCTAGGTGAGGTG
>NW_007726309.1:512827-524924 GCF_000696425.1 Galeopterus variegatus | reverse complement strand
GTCTGTCATCCTTCATTCTGAATCCTGGAGCTTGTGAACCATCCCCACTCTAGGTGAGGTGTATACTACCAAACCCCTTCATTAATGTGATTATTTACAAGGTGCTGTTAACATGTTAAATGTCACCACAAACCTTTCCTCCCATTCTCAATGAGAAGATTAGGCTCGAAATAGCCTAATCTTTTCTACAGCCACCCAAATAATGGGCAGAACACCCCAAGGTTTGAATAGAAGCCTCGTGTTCTTTCTAAGAGGTTCTAACTACCATCCCTTCAACTGGGAAAACAATGGGTCTGAAGACAAAGAATCCATTTCCCTAAAATACCTGTTTTCATTAATGGAAAGACTCCATCTTTATGAAAAATGATTTTATCTTCTTGTCAGAAGCTTCAAATTCCACTGTCCAACAGAAATATAACATAAGCCACATACATAATGTTTAACTTTTTAGCACCATATATTTTAAAAAGCAAAAAGAAGTGCAATTCATTTTAAAAATATATTTTATTTAACCCAGTATATCCAAAATCTTATCATTTCAACATGTAATCAAACACTAAACCATTCACCATTAATAAGATACATTTTTTTATTTGTACTAAGTATTTAAAATTGAGTGTCTATATTAAACTCATAGCACAGCACAATTTGAACCCGCCCCGTTTCAAGTGTTCAACAGCCACGTGGTGATGGCTACCATATTGGACAGCGCAGCTCTGAGATACATTTTTTTATTTGTACTAAGTATTCAAAATTGAGTGTCTATATTAAACTCATAGCACAGCGCAATTTGAACCTGCCCCGTTTCAAGTGTTCAACAGCCACGTGGTGATGGCTACCATATTGGACAGCGCAGCTCTCACATTACATGTGGAACGGCAGAGTGCTTTGAGCCTGGACGCGGGATTATAAGGTCTGGCTTGGATTTCTCTCTCTGCCTCCATTTAAAGCCATATTGTCATCTTTCCCCAATACCCAACAATGGAGAAAATGGGACCATTATGCAAGCCAAGGCCATGTTGACTCATTAATAGTAGACCAGACGCCAATGATCTACTTCAGGGGTCAGCAAACTATAGCCCACGGGTGAAAACCAGCCCCCAGCTGATTTTTACATGGCATGTGAGCTATGAGTGGTCTTTATATTTTCATAAGGTTTTAAATAAATAAATAGATAGATAGATAAAATATGTGACCACAACTCTATGTAGCCTGCAAAGCCTACACTATTAATTATCTGGCCCTTTACAGAAAAATTTTGCCAACCTCTGATCTAGTTAGTCATGTTATTATTTTTACATCAATAGGATTTACAGTATTTACATTCTGATCTAGAACCATATTTCCTACATGTTTTTACACTATTCATTCAATATCACTGTGGTCTCCATGCTTACCACCAGTCCCTTCTCCATGGCTTTTCCATCCTCGAGTTCTTTATTTGATTCATTACTTGGGTAGCTGAAGTTTGCTGTCAATTTTGTTTTGAAGAAAGGCGTGGATGTGCTGTGTTACCTGAGATTCTACTATTCCATGTTTTGTTGGTTTGATTGTCTATGTCATTGCACTTAAGGAGAAAACTCAGACCCTGCCCCTGCCTTCAAGTGCTCAGGCTAGTTGTAAGCTCTGGGGATGGAAGTCATATTTGTTTCTCTCAGAACTTTGTACATCCGCCCTCTGTCTTTGGGCACACATGGCTCTTACCACCATCTTCCACTCCGCTCTTGGTTTGCAGGATTTTGACGTACTGCACCATTTCTACCCAAGGTCTTCCAGACTCTATTTCCTAACTTCTTTCATGCTTCAGAATGTCTGCTGATGTATTTGTACCTGAAATACAACTTTCCTGGGTATAGGATTCTTGATTCATGCCTCATATCACTTACAACTCCATAGTCACTGCTCCTGCCTTTGAGTGTGGCATGTGGCCACAGGGAAAATCTAAAAGCCTGACTTTTTCGTTTTACCTGCTCATGCTCAGATGTCTGAAGAATTCCATTTACTTTTAAATTAAACAGGATATGTCTTGGTGTCAAGTGTTCTTTATCAGCTTTTTGTAAAACATAGTGTGGTCTTTTAATATAAATGAATCTTTTTCCTTCTTTTCAGGGAAATGTTTCCTTTAATTGGTCTATGAACAGTTGTCTTATTTGTTGGTTTCTGTACTTTAGGGCCACATTGCACGAGTATTGTAATGCATTGTCTGAGTCTACCCTCTGTACTTATTACACAGATTGATGCAGTCTCTTTACCTTTCTCCTCCATATTCATTTAGACCATCCCAAGCACTTCCCCAATATCAGTAATTCAGTATTTCAACCATAGTATTCTGTTCTTGGTTGTTTGTGACTTATTGATTGATTCTGGCGTGCTGTTGTTTCAGTCCTCGAGTGGATTTCTCAATCCTCTCACATCTTCTTCTCCTCATCTTGTGATTTTATTGACACATCTCTAAGTTCCTGTTTTATTAAACTTATCATCATGTTCATTTGCTACAGCATAAAGCAGTTGCTGGGGATTTTCTTCAGTTCCTGGGGTTACGTCTTCTTCAGGACCAGGTTCTTCATCTATGTTTTATTCACAATGCACTTTAATTTTTATATGTAGCTTTTGATATAGTATATTTGTGCGGTGGCCAAATTATTTCTTTTCCTCTAACTTAACCTAAACAAGTGCACCTCTGTCCAGTCCTACTATTTTCTCTGATAGAGAATTTGCTCTATGAAAACTGGGGTCCATCCCTTCCTCTGAGACCCTACAGGGGTGTGTGACTGGTCACTCCACTCTGTAGAAGTTGCCCTGTATTTTGACTGCAAGGTGACACACTGCAGGTAGAGACAAGTTTCATAACTCCAGAAAGAGCTTAGGAAATAGCAAATTCAGTTTCAACTCTATGTCATATCTACCCTGACTACTACCAGCAGGTGGTCCTTAAAAAAAAAATTCAGTGACTTTTCTTCCACTTTTCCCAAGGATGCCTATTCATCCCCTCAATCTACCTACCTCAAAGTTAGGAAAGGGGGCTACTGGGGAAAATAATTGGGGAATTTGGTGAACTAACTTTTTCATCTCCATATCATTTGGGATGGTGGGTGAATATGCCAACAGTCATTTCAGAACCTCGTGTTTCTTTCTCTGACACTCACTTCTGCATGTGAATAGCATGAGACTGTGTCCCATTCATTGCTCTGTTGCAATTGTTCATTCTTGGCTAGTTTATATTAATTTTTATTCATTTTATGAGGTGTTATGAAAGGAACATTCTGTGGTCCATTTTTATCTCGTTATATTTATTCAAAATTACCTCCCTTTTTGGGCCAGCCCGGTGGCGCACTGCTGTAGTGCACCACTTGGGAAGCGTGGTGACGCTCCCGCCGAGGGTTCGGATCCCACATACAGACCGGTTCCCGCTCACTGGCTGAGTGAGGCGCGGGAGCAACACCGAGGGCTGCGATCCCGTTGCCGGTCCCGGTCCGGTACGGGGGCAACACTGAGGGTTGCAATCCGTTGCCGGACACGGAAAAAGACAAAAAAAAAAAAAAAAAATTACCTCCCTTTTTTAATCCCAAAGTTCAGTAAATTGGGATCCACACCTCCTTCCCTCTCTGCGTTTTCTCACAGTCATCCTTTTGTCAACAGTATCCTTCCTCCTATCTCCAAATACCCAAATCCTGACCACCCTTTAGCACCTGGAGCAAATGATGCTCCTACATGAAATCTTCCTTTTTCACTCTACAAAAAAAAAAAAAAAATCTTTTTATTTTCTTGATTTTCCCCCATTAACTGCACCATTCTTATACCACTCACCACCACTTTCTTTTACTAAATTTTCCTGTGTCCACGTTGGTCTTTCTCACTGCACTCGTCACCGAGATAGCAAGGTCTGCATATTCCTCAAACCTATATCTGTTATATGTAGTGATATATAGAACAGTGTACAGTCTCCATTAATGATTGTTGAATGAGTCAAAATTGTGCACAGCAGGAAATGGTCTGCCTGTGTCATTGTGCATGAAGGGAAAGCACAAAGAAACATGAAGCAGAGCTCAGACAGCAGGTGTAGCATCCACAGTGAATCCCACTGTAATGGCACTGCCAAAGCAAAGCACTTCAAGTGACAATGCGCCTGACCAGATAGCTCATTTGTTTACAGCACGATTTACACAATAACATAGGTGATAACAATAAGGAAGATGGACAACCATATTTACAAATCTTTCTACAGTTATCAAAGTGCCTTCACATTTATGATCCAATCTGATCCTCATCACAACCTGGGGAACTCAGTCATATAGTCCAATTTTACAGATGAGGAAAGAGAGGTGTAGAGACATCAGGTATTCATCCCAAGTCATACAGTAAGTAGGCAGCAGAGCTGGCACCAGGCCAAGCCTGCTTGTCCCACCACTGAGATGCTCCTCTAATCAATACCTACCACTCACTGCTTATTGGTGGCTGGCAGGAATGCCCCGTAGGTTGTACAGGTTGTTGTCTGCACAAAAGCATCTGGATAAAAGGCCAAGAGAGGAGAGAAATCCAGCCTGTGTTTCTCTTGCTGAACTGTGTTTCCTGGCACAAGACCACATCTACTTAGAAGGAGCCCTTTTTCGGGGCCGGCCCGGTGGCACACTGCTACAGTGCACCACTTGGGAGCGCGGTGGCGCTCCCATCGAGGGTTCGGATCCCACATACAGACCGGTTCCCACTCACTGGCTGAGCGAGGTGTGGGAGCAACACCGAGGGTTGCGATCCCGTTGCCGGTCCCGGTCCGGTACGGGCACGACACTGAGAGTTGCGATCCGTTGCCGGACATGAAAAAAAAAAAAGACAAAAAGGAAAAAAAAAAAAAGAAGGAGCCCTTTTTCTAATTCCCATGAAGCTAGTAGGGGAGCTGATGGCAGTAATCGTGTTTTACTATGTTCTGCCTCCCCAAGGACCTGCTGTTACCAAACACACAGTAGGCATTCATAAATTCTTTATCAAATGAGCATGTTTTCATTTACAAAGCTCATTTTCACAAATTACTTCATCCAGTTTCCGAAAATTCTGAGAACCATGAAGAACGTCTGATGCCTCTCGGCCCTTCTAGGGGTGGAATTTGACCAGAATGCTCCACATGAGTCCAGGGTGACTGTGACATCAGGGAGGAAAGAGCACTCTTCCTTAGTCCCAGAGGAAGACAAGCAAAGCAATGGATTTTCTTTTCTGCAGGTACCATACCCCATCCAGCTCCAGATGTGTTCAATGTGTTCTAAGATCTTTCAGGGTTACATTTCCCAAAATTTTCCTGCTATCTGCACAAGCAAACACCAGCAAAAGAGTGGGCCAGCGTCTCCATGTAATTAGATGTGCATGAATTTTCTAAAAATGCTGCAAATATGTGTATCCCAGCCATGAACACCCAGGTCAGTGATAGACCCTGAGTGGACTGTAGGGACATGCATACAGGGCAGAGAGACTACCTAGGAAGCCACGGAGTGGAGAGGATGTGGAACTTTCTGGTACACAAGTGGAAAGGGGGGATTGGGAAGAGGTCAGGATAGGGCTGAGGAAGGGCAGGTGGGAGTCACTGGAGCAAAGGGTTGATAAAGTGGAAATAGGTGGTGTCCATGGGAGCTGGGATTTATCCTGATTTTTTAATGGAGAAAGAATCCGTTTCGTGGGCCTGAGTTTGACAATCTGGAAAAAATGTCTCTCTTTCAAGCCATAGGACCCTCTACTGGGAAAGTGAAGACTACTTCATTCATTCATTCATTCGTTCATTGAACAAATACTTTCACTGTCTCCTTGGTACCAGTTCCTGTGCTGGGTACTGCAATGCAGAATGTAAAGACATAATCCCAGCCTTCAGGAGTTTATATTCTGGTGGGGCAGATGGACCTGACCACAAGCATCTTCATGAGAAGTTAGACTCTGAACGAGATGAGAAGCCACTTGGAGAATTTGATAAGAGGAGTGGCCTGACTTTACCTATACAGATGCTCCTCGACTTGCAGTGGGATTACATCCCATAAGTTAAAAATATCATATGTCAAAAATGCATTTAGTGCACAGAACCTACTGAGCAGAATAGCTTAGCCTAGCCTGCCTTAAACTGCTCAGAACACTTACATTAGCCTACAGTTGGGCAAAATCACTTAACACAAAGCCAATTTTATAATAAGGTATTGAACATCTCATGCAATTTGTTAAATACTGCCCTGAAAGTGAACGACAGGACAGTCATGTGGGTACTCCAGATACGGTATCTACTCACTGCCGATCACTTTCACGCCATCAGGAAGTCGAAAAATTGCCAAGCCAAACCAGCATAAGTCCAGGACCATCTGTACTTTAAGAGAGTTGAGATATATATGTCAATTATATCTCAAAAAAATTTTGAAGGGTTATTTTTGGCTGCTGTGTTGTGATTAGGCTTGGGTCAGAGGACTAAAGATGAGGGCAGAGAAGCCAGTCAGAAGCTATTTGTAAAGTACAAAGCATCGTCAAGGCACAGGGCGGGTGTGGGTCCTCAGGGGAGGACCTTAATATGACCAAACCCCAACTCAACCCATGCTGCACAGGGGTAATAGACAGAAGACTGAGACCCAGTCCCTGCCATGGCCTCCACATGTAAGGCACGTGGTTTTCCTTTGATAGGTGTTTGTCAAATGAATGAACGAGTCACCTCTTGCTTAGTTTGAGATCTGATGAGGAGACCAACGTGGCAACAACTGAGATACCATGAAGCAGGTACTGTAGTAAACAGTGACAGCAAGTGTCCTAGAGCAGGGAGCAGGGGACTTCTTCTGGGGAGACAAGTAGGATGTGACCATAGGCTTCACAGTGGCAGGGGTATTGAGATGGGCACTGAAGAGTACACAGAAGTTTTCCAGGCAGATGGGGAGACCGAGGACACACAAAGACAAGGGCAGCATGAACAAATGCTTAGAAACAAGAAGTGTGTGGAATGTTCATGAACTCATGAAATTACTGTGTACCTGGGACTTAGTAGGTGCTCAGTAAATACGTGTTGCATGAATGAGTGATTACTATGGGAGCAATTGGATGCAAGACTGTGGAGACAGCCCAGGGCACAAGCGGACTTTTTTCAGACACACTGGGGAGGCACTAAAGTGGTAATTGAGATGAACACTACACGTCCCTTAAGCAAATCCCTGGAGGACAAGAATCATGAGCTTGTCATCTCTGTATTTAAAATGCAGAACTAGGACCTAAAACAGAATAAAGGTATTCACTAGTAACAGTATATTTCTATACCCAGCCTCAGCCTCTGTCCCTGAGTCCAAGTTCTTATATCCTGCTCCACTTATCTCCTTGGACATTTAATGTCTCACGTGTACAAGGCAAAATTCTGTATCTCCCCACCTGGACACACTCCTCTCCTGCAGTAGTGGACAACTATAGTATTCACAAGTATCTGGGTCACCTCCCCTTCTTGGTACAGTTTGTCTCTCCCTCACAGCCCCCCTGCAGTTAGGCTGGGTGGTGATGGGCTCTGGCCAGTGGGCTAAGAGCAAAAGTGACATGTGTCACCTCTCAGCTGGGGCATAGAAGACAGGCACAGGGTCTCTGTGCCCCTGTCCTTTTCCCACATGCTTCAGAAGGTGCAGCTACAGATGACGGCTCTTCACCAGCACTGGATATGCACCACGAACAAAACATAACCTTCGTTGTATTACAGCATTCAGATGTGGGGGTGTATTTGTTACCACAGCACATCCTGTCTTCTGCTGACAAATACACCAGTGTCTACAAACTTAATTGATAGTACTGCTTCGTTCTTCAGGCCAGAAACCTATGATGCTGCTCTTCTTCTCCCACCCTGACACGCACGTCCAGCACACTGCTGAGTCCTGTCAGACCTACCCCCAAAGTTCTTCTGGAACTGATAACTTGTCACATTGTCCATCCCATCCCCCAATTCAAACCACCAGCAAGCCTCCCTGGGGGACCACAGCAGCTCCCCAGCTGGGCTCTTGCTTCCTCCCTAGTCATCTCCACACAGAAGCAAGAGGGGCCTTCTCAAATATTTACCATTTCTATCATTACCTTGCTTACCATGATCCACTCTCTTGAGAACAAATCCAAATTCCGTATTTTGGTCCACAAGGTCCTTTCTGGCCTGGCTCTGCATTATTTCTGCACTGCCATCTGTGACAAGTTCACCCTGTTTTAACTCTACCGCAGTCGCCCTCTCCCCCTTGATGTCTCTCCCACCACAGGGCCTTTGCTCCAGTTGCTCCCGTTGTCTGCAGCGCTCCTCCTGCCAGCTCTTCTCATCACCTCTTCCCAGATCATCTGTCACCTCCTGGAAGAGGCCTTCCCTGATGCCCTTTGCTAAGCCACCCTCTCCCCAGTAACACAGCATACCTCCAACTGACACTGATTCTCTGGGTGTCTACTTGTTTTGTGTATCTCTACCAGAATGCCATGTCCACTAGACCCACGACACCTAGGAAAAGTCTCAGCACTGTCATCTCTCAATATATAGTCAACGAATGATTGAATAAATGAATGGATCTGCTAGCGTAAGGCTGGCTGTTGACAGAATAAAATGAGACTACAGCAAACTTTATTGAAGTGGCTGACTTCCCGCCCCCGGCATTATGTTACAATCCTATTCCCTCATCCAAAATCAAGAAGGAAAGGGAAAAGGAGAGGAGAGAAGGAGAGAAAGAAAATAAAAAAGCATTGTTCACGATCCTGTGTGGGTGCTTCTCATGCCTGACAAATAATGAATTAGAAGGAGATCAGAACATTCAAGACCAAAACAGTCATTAGCTGCCACTCCCCCCGAGCCCCCTCCTAGAACATGCCGGCTGCCAGAAGCCGGCCCAGACGGTCCAGTTAGGAAACAAAAAGATGGAACAGAAAGGCCCCTTTGAGCAGCCTGGTTATTAAGAGCTCTAGACAGGGAGAGAGAGTGTGTGCAGCTTAACTCAAACATTCGTGCTGAAATGTAAAAAACAATTATGACATTCAATTATTCCATTAAGTGAAATTAACCATCCTTCTTGTTCTTTGAAAAGACCAAAAGGAAGCACAGATCTGAATAATTAGGTCAGTGAAGAATTGTGAAGAAAGGATGTCTAGACTTTTATTTTCATTTGAAAGTAGGAGGAGGGTTTCGTATTGGGGCGCTGTGTGTGTGTGTGTGTGTGTGTGCGTGTGCGTGTGTGTGTCCGCTTGCTCTAAGAACGCCTTTGAATTCCCGGGGTGGTCATATCCGAGGCTCTGCCCTGGCAGGTATGGCCAAGTCCGGATCAAGGAGTGGCATTCCCACTTTGATGTTGACTGTCATGCTCTGCTGCTTGACGATCTCTTTGGCTGCCTGCAAGTCTGTTGTCCTGGGCGACCAGGTAAACCCGGCCAGGAACGCAGACCCTCCTCCCAATCCTTCTTGGCATCCCTTGTGAAGGACGGATTTGTAGGTGGAGACTTTCCCCCTCATCTTTCAAACTCCCAAGAGGGAGTTTGGCCCTTGCCAATCATCTACCGAGGCTGTCTTACCTGGTGGCAGACCCACAGACTACATGCATGAATACAGCTGCACACACACACGCATGTGCAGACATATGCTCACGCAGGCCCCAACTGTGAAGAGAGGAAGTGAGGGTGAAGTGGAAGGACAAGGGCCACCTCTGGGTGTGCTGGTGACAGCATGAGCACCCATGTTTGTAGCTACAAGCGAGAATAAAGGTACTAGCCACCTGACCAGGAGGTGTGGGTACTAAGTGAGCTGCCGTTTCTGAACCTGCAACCCAGTCTCTGACTTCCCATAGCATTTTCTCCAAAAATCTATCATTACTTCCTTTTGTATGATATGATTCAGTAGCCTGCAAATATTAAGTATCAACACTATCTGAATTTGTTTGTTTTTAATCATCTGTTGAGTGGTCCATTTCTCCAAGGATATTTGGGACATCGAACCTATTTGTTTGAGGTAGGGGTCTCTGAAATTTATACTGAAAGTGTGCCCCCAACATATACCATTAAACTATGCCCTGGACACTCCTTCAAAATGGTTTTTTCTAAATGTAGTGTAAAATATACATCACATAGACATTTTAGCCATTTTTAAGTGTGCAGTTCAGTAGCATTAAGTACATTCACATTGTTGTAAAACCATCACCATCATCCATCCCCAGAACTTTTTTCATTTCCTCAAACGGAAACTCTGTACCCGTTAAACAATAATTTTCCATTTCTCTTCCCCCAGCCCCTGTAAACCACCACTCTACTGTCAGTCTCTATGAATCTGACTATTCTAGGGACCTCATGTCAGTGGAAACATATGGAATTTGTTCTTTTGCACCAGCCTTATTTCATAATAAAATACCATTTCCCTTAAAATATTATTATTTCAAGGCTCATGCATGATATAGGATGTATCAAAACTTCCTTCCTTTTTAAAGCTGAATAATACCCCATTGTATGGATATACCATATTTTGTTTATCCATTCATCCATCAATAAACACTTTTGGCTATTATGAATAATGCTACTATAGACATAGGTGTATGAATATCTGTCTGAGTCCTTGTTTTCAATTTATTTCAGGTATTAAAATAACTTTTTTTTTTTTTGTCTTTTTCATGACCAGTAAGGGAATCGCAAACCTTGGCTTGGTGTCGCCCACACCACGTTCAGCCAGTGAGCACACCGGCCATTCCTATATTGGATCCGAACCCGTGTCAGGAGCGTTGCTGCGCACCCAGCGCCGCTCTCTCCCGAGTGAGCCACAGGGCCGGCCCAAGATAACTCTTAAAGAAGAAAAAAAAATAAAGTATTTTCTACTGGAAAGCAAGTTTCTATTCCGTGTATTCAGCTAGTGTGATATCGTAGACAGTAGACGTTCTTTGCATTCAAATAAGACAGGAATTAAAATTGTGGTTGTTACACTTAAAAGGATTGTCAATGTAGATAAACTATTTAACTCCTCCCAGAGTTACTTTCTTGACAAGCAAAATGGAAAAGCACAGTCTTTTCCAACTTAGGGAGGTAAGCTGCAAGGGTTGGACTGGTGAAGATTAGCTCCAAGAGGGCAGGATGACCCTCACTCAACACCATCTCCCTAGGGTCTCCCATCATCCCTGGCACAGAATAATCCCTGTGCCAGAGCAATAAAAATTACTCCCATGAGTCGATGCATACATGAACATGTAAAGTCCATGAACATGTAACCCACTTTACACAGTGCATGTTACATTCAAGGTGCTGGGTAAAGGGGGGTTGTTGTTATTATCAGCACTATTTCAACATATTGAGCTGGGATGGGCACCAGCATTCATCAGCTTGGCCTCTCACTTGACAAGGAAGACTGGGGAGTGGTGAGAGGGAGGGAATTTGGCCAGGGTCACAAGGCAGATGAGGGCAGAATGAACATTTAAATTCTGCCCCCTAAGTCTCAGCCTATGGCCCCATTTATCTTTTTCTTGTTACCATGAAATAGATTAAGTCATAACTCAATCAAAGGCTACTGCACAGTCCCCTATGCTGCCGCCATGAACATCTCCAACAAACCTCCATCTCCCTGGATCTGTCATGCCCTAGAGACCACCTCACCTAAGAATCAATGGCTGCTGCCACAAACTGGAGGCCACCTTGGCATTCCTTGACCTGTGACCCTATCCATGCCTCACTCCAGCTCTTCATCAGCCATCACCTTCCTTCTTCCTCTTCTATAGTCCAGTCTCCCTCTGCCACCCTCTATGAGGACACCCACGATTGCACTTAGGGCTCACACAGACAATCCAGGATCATCTCCCCATCTGACAACCCTTAAATTAATCACATCTGCAAAGTCTCCTTTGTCATACAAGGTAACACTGACAGGTTCTGGGGATTAGGACTTAAATATCTTTGGGGCAGTTATTCAGCCTACCAAAGACCTCCAAGGGGGTCCGAGACTGATATGTGGGTACGAGTTGGTGTCCTCAGTAAGTGAGGTCAGAAAATACCAAGAGTTGTTGCAAATGGAAGGACTTTTTAAAGGCTGAACAATATTCCATTGTATGTATATCACATACACACAGAGGGAGGGAAGGAAGGAAGGAAGGAAGGAAGGAAGGAAGGAAGGAAGGAAGGAAGGAAG
>NW_007726309.1:509567-512368 GCF_000696425.1 Galeopterus variegatus | reverse complement strand
GGAAAGGAAAGGAAAGAGGAGAAGAAAAGAGAAGAGTAGAGAAAAGAAAATACCAAGAGTAATGGAGGAAAACAAACCAGGACAATTTTGAGCAAGGATCTGCCTCAGACGGGACCCCCTCCATCCCTACCCTTCAACCCAGCACTGACCCATCCCCACAGGGTGTCTCTGATGTGACTCCTCTCTTCTGTTTCTACACCTGCTCTGACTCTGGTCCCTCCCTGGACCTGGGTCTTTCTTGACCTCCACCCTCCAAGGAGCCAAGAGCTAAATACCCAGTTGGTACATGACTCACTCCAGTTTGGGATAGTCCCTGCCACTGCTGAAAGTCTTTCTTCCAGTTGTCCAGGATCTGTGTCCCTGTAGCTTTTACTCATTTCTAACCTCACGCTCTGCTGCCTGAGGTTTCAGAAAATCAGTTCATCACCCTTCCCTGTTTGGGTAAAAAAAGGCAAGGAAGAGGGTATCAGAATCCAAGACTGCAGAAGGGGGATGTCAAGTGACCTGCTAAGTTTGATGAGGAAGCAGAATCTGAGACCCTGTGAGCTGGATGGATGGGACTTACAGAAAAAACAAAATTGGCTGGAGGCAGAGACCTGGGAGGTTGCTGGCTGGGATGGCAGGTGCAAGAGGATGACCTTCCATGTAGTCAGGTGAAGGCGCAGTGAAGAGGTTCACGGGGAATGGGGATCTTTGAGAACCCAATGGTGGGTGGAGCTGAAACCTGAGCCTGGAAAGTTCTCACTCTCAGCCAGTGGGGCCCAAAGAACATCAACCACAGCACATGAAGAACACCTTCAGCCTGAAAACAAGTGTCGGCCAGAGGCCCGAGGCCGCTTGGGAAGTTCTGGAGAGAACCACTGGTGGGTGTCCATCCCAAAAGGCCTCGCTTTCACCAGACACCGGATTGAGCTGGACCAATACAGGCAAGTGAGAAAACAGGACCCCTGGGAGGCATCCAGCCTACCACAGTCACACAGGACAGAATAGGACCCGGAAACCTCTTCAGTGAATCAGCTATTGCTGGCCAGAACTCTTTACGGGGTGAGCCAGTTTGGTTCTATTGATAATCCAATTATTAGTGTGCTCATTTTGCAGATATGTAAACTGAGGCTCAGAGAGGTTGCTTGGCCCAAGGAAAGTTTTCTGTAACAAAAGCGCTTGCGCTCTCGTCCCTCCACCTGCCCGCTGTGTAACATGCAGTATTTAAGCATGACTCAGCAGGAACGTGGTGACAATCAGGGGTAATGTCCAAAATACTTAACACAAGGAAAGCAGACACCTAGCTAGTCAGAGAAAACAGAGGCCATAGGGTTGAAGCAGGGTCCCAGCAATGCCCTGCTGTGCTGGACCTGAACCCTTCAGTGGCTGGATGGTAGATCCCAGGGAAGAGGTTCAGGTGGACAGAGCAGCACCTAGGAACCTCAGAGAGTGGCTATTGACTGATTAATTTCCTTGAGAAGTATTTTGGTATTTTAGCAGCTAATAGAGAGGCGCTTGTGCATACAAGCTGAATATCAGCCTTATTATGGGATAGGTACCCTTGAGTGCAAGCTGCGATCCAGCCAAGGCTAAATAAGAACAGTAAAATCCCGAAATCTTATGTTCTGAAATTTTCTTCATCCCTTGGGGTTGTGCTGGCAGGGGAATTGTGGGAACCCCCTGTCTTCTGGGTAGGTAATAAACCAAGGTAACTGGAGCCTTCAGTCGGTCCCCAAGCAGGCACAGCCCTCTAGAGCCTGGGCCAGCTCACAAGACTCAGAAAGACCTGGGGTAAACCTCTGAAACCCAGACATCTATGTGGCATCGGATCCTGATGTTCCAAAGTGCAGGAAGGCAACTTCAGGCCAGCAGAGTCTCAGAGACTCTGAGATGAAAATGCAAACCCCGTTCACTCCTGGACCCAGGTGCTATCAAGGGCAAGTCACTATGGGACGGCAGGGAGACGTCAGGAGATGTCAGACCAACTGGAGAGTGAGTGAGGCTGTAAAAGGGTCACAGCCAGCAGCACATGATGATCAGAGGACACAGGAACCAGACACACGCCAATGCCATTTCCCCTGGAAGAAGCATGCGCACCCACACGCACACTCACACCTGCTCCCTCATACTCAGTCACACATACACACACACTGTATGAGTGTCCTACGGCTGCTGTAACAAATGACCGCACACTTAGTGACTTGATACAACACTAGTTTATTATCTCACAGTTCTGGAGGCCAGAAGTTCCGCATGTGCCTTGCTAGGCTAAAATCAAGGGCCGGCAGAGCTGCATTCCTCTGGAGGTTCTAGCAGAGAATCGGTTTCTCATCTTTTCTGCATCCCTCTGCACGGCCCCATCCTCCATCTCCAAAACCGCAGGGGCAGGACAAGCCTGTCTCATGTCCCATCACTGTAACCTCCTCTCCTGCCACCCTCTTCCCCTCTTAGGACCCTGGTAATGACACTGAGCTCCCCAGCATAATACAGGATAGTCTCCTATTTTAAGCTCAGCTGGTTAGAAACCTTAGTTCCACCTGCAGTCTTACTTTCTCTTTGCCATGTAACGTGTCACCTAGTCACAGGTTACAAGAATGAAGAAGTGGTCACCTGTGAGAGGCCACTGCTCTGCTGACCACACTCACATACACACCACACTCACTTTCACACACCCTTGTAAAACATTAAGAGCAAAAGCTCGGATGAGTCTACTCTGGATTTTGCTGAGCTCAAAGCATTTGACAATAAACACTACTTCTGACCCACCCAGCACCACCACACCCTCCATCCTCAACCAACTCTCCCTTTTTACAGGGATG
>NW_007726309.1:508177-509553 GCF_000696425.1 Galeopterus variegatus | reverse complement strand
ACTCACTTTCACACACCCTTGTAAAACATTAAGAGCAAAAGCTCGGATGAGTCTACTCTGGATTTTGCTGAGCTCAAAGCATTTGACAATAAACACTACTTCTGACCCACCCAGCACCACCACACCCTCCATCCTCAACCAACTCTCCCTTTTTACAGGGATGCAAACAGCAGCACAACTACCAGGAAAACACCCCCCATGACCCACACTCTCTGGCCAGTCCCCCACGTCTGGCTCCAGAAGCTGAACCAGGAGGTGTCAGAGGTTCCACTGGGTGCATCCGAGCCAGCGGAGGAGTAGGGATGGAAGAGACTGGATCCTCCAGAGCTGTCCAGAACCCAGACTCTGGCACAACAGGGGACTACACTTGCTTCTTGAGGGACTCAGGGTCAGAGGAAATCTGAGAAGTGTAAAAAAATCCAGACAGGCCAAAAAGATGGAAGTCCCAGTGTCTGTGGACCCTCAAGCCACACATAGTCCCCACATACCCAGATTTCTGGGCTCTTGACTCTTCAGGCAGGGGCAGGCAGTGGGGTCCTGGTGGGGTGGGCTTTCCTGGGGGCTGTGCTTATGACACAGTTTATTAGAATTGAGGGACTCTGAGCAATCAGATTGTCAAACACATCCCATTTTGTAGAAGAGAACACTGAAGCATGGAGAGAAGAAACTTCCTGGAGTCCACACAGCTGGTGGCAGAGCTAGAGCTCAGTGTTCCCAGCGCTTGAATGGGTGTCTCCTCCTCTGGATTATAGTCCAGGCTCACACTCTTTCTCCAGAGTCTGAGGCTGCCGGAAGTCAGACGAGACCTAACTTCATCCCCTAGACTGGCGATAGTATTCGTGCCTCCACGAACCCATCCCTGCACGCATGCACCCAGCACTGTCACATGCTGGCTATGTGACGTGGGGCAACTTGCTTACCCTCTCTGAGCACTGGTTTCCTTGTCCAATAACTGATTCATATGATTATCATGAGTGCAACACACTTTAACAACTCAAGGCACCTCTGATTCTCTTACACCTGAGATATCCGGGTCCACACAGCTGAGCATGGCCTCATGGACCACTCACGGCAGCCACTAACAGCTGGGAGCGTGAATGGTGAGGGACAGACAGTCATGTGTACCACGTCCAGCCATCCCTGTGCACGCACCTCCCAACATGGTGAGCACAGCCCTGAGGACACTGCCTCTTCCAGCTGTCAGAAAGTGAAACACAGAAGTACCACATGATCCAGCCATTGCACTCCTAGGTATATGCCTGAAGGAACTGAAAGCAGGGACTCACAGATATATATACCCATCTTCATAGCAGCACTATTCAAAATAGCTAAAAGGCAGAAATGGCCCAAGTGTCCATCAATGGACAAATGGATAA
>NW_007726309.1:501819-507885 GCF_000696425.1 Galeopterus variegatus | reverse complement strand
GGACAAATGGATAAACAAGATGCAGTATATCCACACAATGGAATATTATTCAGTCTTTAAATATAAAAAAATTCTGACACATGCTACGACATGGATGAACCTTGTGGACATTACACTACGTGAAATAAGGCAGACACAAAAGGAAAAATTCTGTATGATGCCACTTCTATGGGGTACCTAGAATAGGCAAATTCATAAAAACAGAAAGTAGAAGGGTGGTTCCCTCGGGCTAGGCAGGGGAGAACAGGGAGGTGGTGTTTAATGAGCACATTGCTTCTGTTTGAGATGATGAAAACTTTCTGCAGATGGATAATGGTGAGGATTTCACAACACTGGGAATGCACTTAATGCCATTGAATTGCACACCTGAAAATGATTGCAATGGTAAATTTTATGTTATGTATATTCTACCACAATAAAAATTTTTTAAAGAGGCAATGGTCATTAACAGAGTGGTCCTGCCCACTGTAAAGCGGGGACCAGTCAGAGCAGTGGCTTTTCTTCCATAAGGTAGAGGAGGGAGTAAAGGGCAGCGGGCAGGCACAGCCTGGCAGAGGAGTGTCCTCCCACAGGATGAGAGCCAAAAGGCTGCGGGAGGACACGCCAGACCCTCATCTCCACCCAGCATCATCCATGTGGTCTCTTTTCTGGAGAGATGACAAACCAGCCTGGAACTCAGAGTGGAGACTCCAACTTTGTCCCTGCTCTTCCCTCGCACGAGCTTTCCTTCCATCTAATGTCAGCTTCTCCACACACAGGTGGGATTCTTCTTCCAAGAACACCACCCCCACTCCTTTTCACGTCCCTGCTCTTCACTCGCACGAGCTTTCCTTCCATCTAACGTCAGCTTCTCCACACACAGGTGGGATTCTTCTTCCAAGAACACCACCCCCACTCCTTTTCAACGGAGCAACTTCTCCTAGACACTGCCCAAGCGACACCTTTTCCAGGAAGGCTTCTTCGGACCTCCCAAGTGAGTTGAGCCCAGCCCCACGCTCCCATCACACCCGCTCCCATCTCCATCATTGCACTCCCCACACAGATATCCAGAGCCCTTTCCCCATCAGGAATTGCTACTAAAGATAGTTTCCTAAGGGTGGGGGCCCCATGGTATTTGTGCAGCAAAATCAGCAGCCACATATTCCCTGGCACTTAGCTGATACTCACTCATGGTTTGTGTGTGAATGAGTGAATGAATGAGTGAATGAGAGTGAATGCATGCATTGCAGTAATGATAGCCATCACTGGAGGCTGCCTCCTTGGGGCAGGACAGACGCTCTGAGCTTCCCACGTATCTGGTCATTTTATGTTCACAGCAACTCAGTGAAGGGAGCCCTGCTGTTACTGTCAATTTACACACAGGAAAGGTGAGACTAAGAGAAGTTAAATAACTCATCCAAGGTCACCAGTCAGAGCTGGAGGCACATTTTGAGTGTATTAAAGGGTGCATGACTGCCTACAAATTGGCTCTGCTTTATTTTCCAGCTTCAATGTCGAGGTCTAGAGACATCACCCCATCACACTGCACCCCCACCCGAAGTTCCCCAGTGCCTGTGCTGGGCTCCCATCAGAAATGGCCTTGTTTTTATCCAATTCAAAATGATGGTTAAGAGCACGAGATTTGGAGTCACACAGATCTAAATTACAATCCTGGTCCTCCCACTCACATGGGCGGGTCAACCTCACAGAGATTTAGTTTTCTCGTCTGTAAAATAGGGATGATGAGGATTAAAAGACACCATACCTGTGAAGCCCGTGACACAGGGAAATTGGCAATAAATGACCATGCTTACCATTGGAGGAGATGGGACCTGGGGCTTGTGCAGGCCATTAGCATGAGAATGACCAAGAAGGGATGACAACAAAGATGTGTGTTGTAGAGTAAGGGTCCAAGATCGAGACAGGAGTGTCCAACCTGGCATGCAGGAGACAGGAATCCAGTGCCAAGGTTTGGAATCAAACAAGCCTGGAGAGTCAGGAGAGAAAGTCGAGCTGGAGAGGGTGAGCAAAAAGAACTCTGCAGATTCCAGAGACAACAGGTCATGCCCAAGGTTGGGCTTTTGCTGTTCCTCTTTCCTCAGCTCCAGCACACAAGTGCATGGGTGGGCTGGTCCCACTTAGAGGGGCCTGCGACAGGAAGGACAATTTTCCCCACAGCTGGAGCCTCTTGGCATGCCGGAATTCAATCCCCTGTTGAATGGGTGGTCTGTTTCTCACCCCATCCCCTCCCCGCCTTTCTTTCTATGTTGGAATATGTCTTTGCAGCTTTGGATCCAGCCAACACAGAACATTTTCCTTGCTGCTTAAATTAGCACATGAGAAAGAACTAGAGATAGAAATCACAGTTCACTTAACACTAATTATTTCCCTGGAAATGAAGATTAATATTGAACTTGTTACTTGCAGTGAGAAAAGTAAACACACTCAGGCACACACCGCTCCAAGTAAATGTGCAGATCTAATCCTTCGATTGCTTCAGACCCAACACACCGAGCAGCCCTGGTGGCCAAATGTTTCCAAATTGATTGTTATGATCAAATCCAGGAATTTGGGGATGTTCAAGGCTTGCCCTGGGGGCAGAGACACACCACAGAGGAGATGGGAGTTTCAGGGAGACTGGGTGAGTTATGGGGCCCCAGTGTTCCCCAAAAATGTGTTCAGTCCTCCCCAAGGGACAACGGGTGTCAGGGCTCTCCTACCCCTGTGTCCCCAGCAATACTGTTAAGAAGCTCTGGTTACAGACCTCTTATTCAGAGCACAGGGGACTGAGTGAATGGGCAAGGGGATGAATGAATAGGTGAGTGCTCAGTAGCTGGGCTGAGTATGAATGAAGCAGCAACCGCTCCAGCAGCTCAGCCGGAACTGCCCACACACACGTGCACACACGTACATGCACATACATGGGAGCAAAGCAGGACCGAAAGTGCCCCATCCACACCTCAATGCACACCTCCACAGCCCCTCTCATATGCAGCTGGCAACCCAGGCAGGCTGCACACACGTACATGCACATACATGGGAGCAAAGCAGGACCGAAAGTGCCCCGTCCACACCTCAATGCACACCTCCACAGCCCCTCTCATATGCAGCTGGCAACCCAGGCAGGCTTTGTGGAAGAAGCAGCGTTGAAAACTAGGTAGCCCTTTAAGGAGAGAAGGGTGTTCCAGCAGAAGAGTCAATAGGAGCTAAGATCTGAAAGCAGGAAAGCTGGAGGCATGGAGGTGGAAGAGTGAAAGGTGTGTGTGTGCGTGTGTGCATGTGTGAATATGTGTAGGGGGGGCAGTGTGTCCATGTGTGTGTTTTCCCTCTGGCAGGAGCAGAAAAGATTGGGAGGGTTCATATTAACCACATTTGTGGGATAAGCTCTGGGATTTACACAGCACTACATACCTTTATTGTGGAGAACATCAGGCAGTTCTACGTGGTGGGGTTTTGCCCCACTGTCGATCAAGAAACCTGATGTGCAGAGAGGTAAAATAAATTGCCCCAAAGGCAGAGCATCACTAGGTGGAAATGTCAACTCCAGCCTCCTGAGTCCAAACTGAGAGCTCTCCCCAACCCCAGGTGCTGCAGAGAGAGGAGAGGTGCTTTCAGCCCCTGTCCAGGAGGTGAGAGGCCAAGGCTGGCAGTCTCTCCATCACTGACATGCCCCATCAGGATTCAGAGATGACAAAGAGATTCAGTCCTCAGAGGCCAGGAGCTGCTCGCCTCATGAAAGCATCTCTGGGTATCCAGTGGCCAGAGTGGGAAGACGGTAGCTGGAACCTGAGCCTTGCATCATCCACTTCACGTTACTCCCCTTCTTTTGGGAGACTGTTTACTCAGACCCAGAGGCACTCATTATCCTAGGCAGGGGCCTCGCCCTGGTGGGAACAAAAATGACATGAAATAGATACTTTAGGTGTGGACAGTTGGGTCTGTCACACCCCATGCTGAGAAGGTGGGTGTCTGTAAATCACTTTTGAGGGACTCTGGGCACTTTTCAGTCCATAGCTATAGGATCCCATCGGATTCTCCCCTTGCCTTTGGGAAATGGGAGATTATGCATTATTTCCCGCATCTGAACGGCAAGACCCTGGGAAGATGCACGGTCATGGCGTGGGTTTCTTGAGGCGGGGATGGTGACAAAGGCTGTGTGAGCTCTGGGCGGTCCGAAGCCAGCAGGGCACATACCACAACCGCCTCCACCCTCTCTGCTGATGAGTTCCCTTGACGTCCCCATCTGGGAGTGACATGGCCTCTTCTGGCACACTCCATTGGGGAGGGCTCCCTGTTGCATGGACGCCTTGGGCAGGTGGCTGTTAGAAAGTTGGCACGTAGTTGGAAAAGACTGGAGCAGATGCTTGGGACAGGATGGCAAGCAGATAAAAATGGCAAACCCAAGCAGACCTTCATTAGTGTAAGTCTAGCGTGTACACAGAGCAAAAAGACCACAATGACATACTAAAATGCTAAGTTTTTAATCAATGGATGGCAGGATGAGGGGTGATTGTAAGCTTTCTAATCTTTGCCACATTTCCCAAATTTTCTGTTTACTCATGAATGTCCGTTTACTTTTATGATCAAGGAAAACATAAGCACTAATCAAAAGAAGCTATTTCTTCCATCAGCAGATAAGTCTTTCTAAAACCCAGTTGTCTTGATTACCAGCCCCTACCTTTATTGATAAAAGAGGTAATGCAAATGGAACATTTCTGTGTTCTGCCCGGCTGACTCACAAGATAATGAGCATGTGAACCTCGGCGCGCATAACTAAGGGTGACTCCACGACAACAAGAGATTCTTTACTTATACAAGGAATTGCCAGTGGTAGATTACGCTGGCTGTTTTAGTCCGTTTTGTGTTGCTGTAACAGAAATACCTGAGATTGGGTAATGTATAAAACACAGAGGTTTATTTGGCTTACGATTCTGGGACAGCTGCATCTGGCACGGACCTCAGGCTGCCTCTACTCATGGCGGAAAGTGGCAGGCAGCTGGTGGGTACAAGCAGATCACATGGCGACAGGAAGCAAGAGACAGAGAGAAGGTGCCAGGGTCTTTTTAAGCAACAAGTTCTTGCGGGAACTAACAGAGCGAGAACTCACTCATTAATTCCCCCCTCCCCCAGGGAGAGCATTAATCCATTTATGAGGGATCCACTCCCATGACTCAATCAGTTTCCAACACTGCCACATTGGAGATCAAATCTCCACATGCGTTTTGGTGGGGACAACACATCCAAACTCCATCACTGGCACACACACAGTGATTCACAGATCAGTAAAAGAAGAGACCAAGGGTTCAATAGGACCAGGGGAGTGTTAAAGTGTACGGCTTTGGCAGCTGGTCACTTCAGCTCTCAGTGCCTCAGTTTCCCTGCCTGTAAAGAGAAGAATTTAGACTAGATGATTCCTAAAGGAACTATCGGCTCTTTAGGAGCAATCAGAGAAAATATATTTTTAAAAAATTGGCATCCAAACATTGAAACAGTAAAATCTATTGATGACTGGACACGGCACTCCTGAGAATCTCCATCTACAGAGACCCAATAGACCTAGACCACGCAGAACTAAGAAAACTAAACTGAACTAAACTAAAATATGCAGACATTGAAACTGGAAAGGACAATGTCAGTAATGACACTGCTCCTAGAAGATCAGATCAAAACAAAGACAAAACGTCTCTGAAATTTTGATGAGTCAGCAAAAAAGACTTCCCATTATGAAAACCCCACACACACTCACATACAGCATCAGAAGCTTCACCTCTTGGTGCCAGCATCTACTTATCAAGTAATAGTAAAAAAAAAAAAACATAGCACTGGTGGAAGGGTCTTCAGAGATCACCCAGCCACTGTTTTTTTAACATTTCATTCAACCCACAAAACCCTGGCTTTGAGTAAAATCTTACATGAGACAATTAAAAGTAGAGCTGCTCTGATTGAAGAAAGGTGTGCAGAGACTGACACCTGCCATGGGGTACCCACAGGGGACACCACCAATTCCCTTCACAGCATCCCTGGGGCTCCACAGAGCACTTGTTAAAAGCCGCTGGTTTCATCTAGTTTAGAAACTGGAGCCCAGAG
>NW_007726309.1:498394-501603 GCF_000696425.1 Galeopterus variegatus | reverse complement strand
ACTGTTTTTTTAACATTTCATTCAACCCACAAAACCCTGGCTTTGAGTAAAATCTTACATGAGACAATTAAAAGTAGAGCTGCTCTGATTGAAGAAAGGTGTGCAGAGACTGACACCTGCCATGGGGTACCCACAGGGGACACCACCAATTCCCCCCACAGCATCCCTGGGTCTCCACAGAGCACTTGTTAAAAGCCGCTGGTTTCATCTAGTTTAGAAACTGGAGCCCAGAGAGGAAAGGTGACTTGCCTAAGGTCACACAGCAAGCTGGTAGCAAACTGAGGACTGGCCCAGCTCCTTCTACAATATCACCCTTCTCCAAACCCAAGGCAGGGTAGACACACCAGAGGCCAACTCTTGGGGCTTCCCTACTCGCTCCGTGATATCAGACATCCCACTCACCTCTCCACCCTGGAAGACACGACTGTGAGTCACGTGCACCTGGAAGTCGTCCTGTATCCTGTCCTGCCCCTCCCACCCATATCTAGTTGGTCACCTTGTCCTTTTGATTCTACCTCCTTAATCAGTATTAGATCTAGGGGAAAACCAAGATTTAAGCTTGTGCCTCAGTACAGCTCAGCTTCCCTGCTCTGCTTGTCTCCAAGACTAATCCAAGTCTTCTTCGTGAGAGGGAGTCACAGACTCCCAGTGGCCTCTGGGAGACCCAGTTGCATGACCACCCCTGAGTCTCAGTAAACACAGAACCTGTCCTGAAGCCGACAATGGATTCAGTCGCTCTATGAAGTGCTCACAATGGCCAGAACTGCCTGGAAAATAACGTCATTTCTTTTTTATCTTTTTTAAAAAATTTGTCACGGTCTTTTGTTTTTTGTTAAAGGATGAACGAAAGCTCCTGGTGAAACCGGTGACCCCTGGATTTGTCTCCTTATCCTCGCAATCTGTTCCATGGCTGATGAGAGACATGGTGAGACAGTGATGATGCTTTTATTAGCAACCTTTACACTTTGTCAAAATTAAAATGGAAACCCAACATTCATATGTAAATCCAGTTACCTTCTAGGTTCCTCTTATCCTTTATCCCTTCCACAAAATTACAGATTATTAAGAAATGTTTGAAGAGAAGGAGACAGGCTTCAGGGAGTGTGGAGGGGGCAGAGAAAGACAAAGGGGGTAAAGGAGGCAAAATTCTTTGACTCTGACCTGGTCTTTTATGCTCAGAAGCATCTCAGTTTGTGGTTCCGTTGCTCCCCCACTGTCCGAGACATCCGCACCACCTCAAAGATGACTCACACATCAGATCCACCAGGACCCCGATGCCTGGGAAATGACAGTGGAAAGGTGTGATGGGGACAGGAGCTCTTGTTCACAAATGTTTCTCCGTGGTGATGAACTATTTATAGCAGAGCATGACCATGGAAGCCCATTGGCAAAAGGCCTTACTTTAAAATTATGCAGCCAAATTTGAGATGTGAATAATTGGAGGGAAAATAAAAACCAAAAAGTGAAAATTCTAACTTCTCTTTTTCAGATGTGAACTGAGAGAGTCCTATTCACACTAATGACCACGTGTTCCCATGGAAGCCCTGAAGGACTTATCACGTGGCCTTGATGTTCCCACCACCTGGTATTCACACCTTTGTATGATCCCCTCCTCCTCAGTGTCACTGGGACCGGGGACTTGCCCCTAGACAACAGAACACAACAAAGCTGATGGGGTGTATGTGATTACGTGATTGTGTTGCATATGATTGTAACATCCTCCTTGCTGGGGTCTCTCTCCCTCTCTACTGGCTGTGAAAAGGCAGTCATATTGGGGAACCCCATGTACAAAGAACTGTTGGAAGTCTCTAGAAACTAAAGAGAGTCTCCAGCTAATAGCCAGCAAAAAATGGAAGCTCCTGGTCTTATAGCTGCAAGAAACTAAATATTGCCAACAACCACGCAAGTGGGAAAGCAGATCCTTCCCCAGACAAGCCTGCTGATGAGAAGCCAGCCTTGATCAACTCCTTGACTACAGCCTTGTGAGACCCTAAGCAGAGGACCCAGCTAATCCATGCCCAGTCTCCTGACTCACAGAAACCGTGAGATCATCAGTACACAGTGTGTTGTTTTAAGCCAGGTAAGTTTTTAGTTGTTTCTTATGGAGCGACAAAAAATTAATATGAGGATGCCGGTGCAAGAGTAAGAATTAGCAAATTACAAGTGGAGGAAATTCCTGTCAAAGGGAATGCATATGCAAAGTCCTAGTAACAGGAAATATATATTTTGTTCTAAGAATGGAATGAATTCAGGTATCCCTAGAGCAAAAAGATGGGTGGCAAGTGGAAGAGAAGTGAGGAACTCAAAGCAAAGGGTTAGAAGACACTGACCTTGAGGCCAGCATATCTTTAACAAGGCCTCACATCTAATCCTCCTGGGAAACTGTGTGTTCATCAGAATCTCTGATGTACGGGCCGGCCCGGTGGTGCACTGCTACAGTGCGCCGCTTGGGAAGCGCGGCGGCGCTAGGCCTCACATCTAATCCTCCTGGGAAACTGTGTGTTCATCAGAATCTCTGATGCACAGGCCGGCCTGGTGGCGCACTGCTATAGTGCGCCGCTTGGGAAGCGCGGCGGCGCTCCCGCCGAGGGTTCGGATCCCACATACAGACCGGCCGCTCACTGGCTGAGTGAGGTGTGGGAGCAACACCGAGGGTTGCGATCCCGTAGCCGGTCCCGGTCCGGTATGGGCGCGACACTGAGGGTTGAGATCCGTTGCCGGTCACGATAAAAAGACAAAAAGGAAAAAAAAAAAAAAAGAATCTCTGATGCACCCACAACAATATTCTTCTGGGTGTGTGGAATGGGACGGAGGTATCTGTAGTTCTAACAAATGCCCCAGGTCATTCTGATGCAGCCAGTCCACAGACCAAGACTTGGGGGCCGTTTCTGCATCGAACAGCATCTCACAAGAAGTCTTTCAGTAGAAGAGTGACATAAAAATTATTTACTGCATGCTTAACCCAGAAGCAGCCTGGAGGATGGCCTGGTGTGGAAAGAGGGACTGAGGACTATAGTCCAGGGGTTACCTCAGAGACCACCACACAACGGCGATCAGAACTAGGGGATGGCCATGGCTGGAGAGAACTGTGAGCAAGGGACAGGTAGGAATGCCCTTGGAAGAATCTGGTGATATCAGATGTAGGCAGTCAAGGAAAGGGATGTGGGGATGAAAAGGAAGGAGGGAGGGAGGGAGGGAGAGAGGGAGGG
>NW_007726309.1:496709-497960 GCF_000696425.1 Galeopterus variegatus | reverse complement strand
GGAGGGAGGGAGGGAGGGAGGGAGGGAGGGAAAGGGGCCACAGATTTGGGAGGATGATAAGGATCTCTGTTTTCCAGGGCTGAGTTTTGCACGCTCAGTCTTTGTTGACCCACAGTCCTGCTAACTGGGCCTCCGGAGCTTTGTCTGCTGACTTTAGCTGTCTCTGCATTAGAACAGCCAAGTGTCCAGACTCCAAGTTTCTGGAACAAGTGTTCTTCTCCACATGGAGGCCATTTACAGAAAAAACTGCTAACCCCCCCCCCCAATAGCCATTAGTGGGATGGTGGCTGGGAGTGGCCCTCCTCCCATGAAATGTTGATCTAAAGGCTGACCCCAGACCCTGCCACTGGGGACCAACTCAATTGCAAGGCTTGGAATTCAAGAAATCGTTCATTCAGTCAACATGTGCTGGGTGCATACTGAATGCCCAGCACTGTTCCAGGCCCAGGGGCTACAGCACTGAATAAGACAGAAGTGTCCTCAATTAATGGAGCATTTTATCTTTTCTTGCCCATAAGAGCCTCCAGAGGCCAAAGAGTTTAGAGTCTCCAGGGGAGGCTGCAGGAGGTGGAGCTATTGCCTACCTGGTCCTAGCACTGTATCAGTTACCCCAAAACTGGCTTTTGGGGGGAAAGGGAGAGTGGATTAATGATACAAAATCCCACGTAGACAGAAAGAACAAGTTCTGGTGTTCTAGACTGACTGCAGCTAATAACGTTATACTTCATATTTCTAAATAGCTAGAAAAGAGGATCTTGAATGTAATTACCACAAAGAAAACATGAATGTCTAGGTAATGGATAAGCTATCTACTCTAAGTGAATCATTGTATAATATGTGCATGCATTGAAACAATACACTGTACCCCAGAAATATGTAAATGAAAATAAATTTAGATTTAGAAAAAAATTTTTTTGCAAAACTGCCTCTCCTGCTAAGGATGGGTTTTCCAAAGTGAGTTCTGTGGAGCCCTGTTTCTATGGGGTATAAAAAAAGGTCAGGCCTGTGAAAGGAGGTTCAGGAATAGTAGATACTATGTATATGGTATTCACTGCATGCCAACGATTGTTCTAAGCACATTAGGGTGTTAACTCGTGTAATCCCACCAACTCTTAGGATCTTTATTTTACACATGGGGAGACTGAGGCACAAGGGGTTAAGTTGCTGCCACAGTCCTTATAGCTGCTAGTCAGTGGCAGAGCTGCTATTCAACCCCTGGCAGACAGGATCAAGAGTCTGAACCTTCACCAT